>NC_053025.1:68146318-68397314 GCF_003073215.2 Triticum urartu | reverse complement strand
ATTCATCAAGTGAGCTAATATCAAATAACCTCTTCTCACCGGCAAGTTTAAAATCATAGTTAAGCTCTTTGATAGCCCAATATGCCTTATGTTCTAGTTCGAGAGGTAAGTGACATGATTTTCCATAGACCATTCTATACGGAGACATACCCATAGGATTTTTGTATGCAGTTCTATAAGCCCATAATGCATCATCAAGTTTCTTGGACCAATTCTTTCTAGACCTATTAATGGTCTTTTGCAAAATTAATTTGAGATCTTTATTGCTCAACTCTACTTGACCACTAGACCGTGGGTGATAAGGAGATGCAATTCTATGATTAAAATCATATTTAGCAAGCATTTTACGGAAAGCACCATGAATAAAGTGTGAACCACCATTAGTCATTAAATATCTAGGGACTCCAAACCTCGGGAAAATAACTTCCTTAAGCATTTTAATAGAAGTGTTATGATCAGCACTACTAGTTGGAATAGCTTCTACCCACTTAGTAACGTAATCAACAACAACTAGAATATGTGTGTATCCATTAGAGGCAGGAAAAGGTCCCATATAATCAAAGCCCCAAACATCAAATGGTTCAATAACAAGTGAATAATTCATAGGAATTTCTTGACGTCTACTAATATTACCAATTCTTTGACATTCATCACAAGATAAGACAAACTTACGGGCATCCTTGAAGAGAGTAGGCCAATAAAAACCAGATTGCAATACCTTATGTGCAGTTCTATCTCCAGCGTGGTGTCCTCCATAAGACTCGGAATGACACTTGCGTAGGATCTGTTCTTGTTCATGCTCAGGTACACAACATCTAATAACACCATCTACTCCTTCTTTATAAAGATGTGGGCCATCACAAAAGTAATGTTTCAAATCATAGAAGAACTTTTTCTTTTGTTGGTATGTGAAGGAGGTGGTATAAACTTAGCAACAATATAATTAGCATAATCAGCATACCATGGGGTATTACGAGAAGTACTTATAACATTTAATTGTTCGTCAAGAAAGCTATCATTAATAGGTAGTGGGTCATCAAGAATATTTTCTAACCTAGACAAGCTGTCTGCAACGGGGTTCTCAGCTCCCTTTCTATCAACAATATGCAAATCAAATTCTTGTAGCAAGAGAACCCGTCTAATAAGTCTAGGTTTAGCATCTTTCTTTTCCATAAGATATTTAATAGCAGCATGATCAGTTTGAATAGTTACTTTAGAATCAACAATATAAGATCTGAACTTATCACAAGCAAATACAACTGCTAAAAGCTCTTTTTCAGTAGTAGCATAATTTCTTTGAGCATTGTCTAGAGTCTTACTAGCATAATGAATAACATTTAATTTCTTATCAACTCTTTGCCCTAGAACAGCACCTACAGCATAATCACTAGCATCACACATAATTTCAAAGGGTAAATTCCAATCAGGTGGCTGAACAACAGGTGCAGAGACTAATGCTTTCTTAAGTATTTCAAATGCTTCTACACAATCATCATCAAAGACAAATGGTATATCTTTTTGCAATAAATTAGTCAGAGGCCGAGAAATTTTTGAGAAGTCCTTAATGAACCTCCTGTAAAATCCGGCGTCACCAAGGAAACTTCTTATACCTTTGATGTCCTTGGGACATGGCATCTTTTCAATAGCATCAACCTTGGCTTTATCAACTTCAATACCTCTTTCAGAAACTTTGTGCCCCAAGACAATACCTTCATTAACCATAAAGTGGCACTTTTCCCAATTCAAGACAAGATTAGTTTCTTCACATCTCTGCAAAACTCGATCAAGATTGCTCAAGCAATCATCAAAAGAGGAACCATAGACGGAAAAGTCGTCCATGAAAACCTCACAAATCTTTTCACAAAAGTCAGAGAATATAGCCATCATGCATCTTTGAAAGGTAGCAGGTGCATTACATAAACTAAAAGGCATACGTCTATAAGCAAAAGTACCAAAAGGGCATGTAAAAGTAGTCTTTGATTGATCTCTAGCCGACACAGATATTTGAGAGAAACCAGAATAACCATCTAGAAAGCAATAGTGTGTATGTTTGCATAATCTTTCTAGCATTTGATCAATAAAAGGTAAGGGGTAATGATCTTTCTTAGTAGCTTTATTTAATTTGCAGAAATCAATTACCATCCTATAACCTGTGATAATTCTTTGTGGAATCAATTCATCTTTATCATTCGGAACAACAGTAATACCTCCCTTCTTAGGGACATAATGGACATAACTTACCCACTCACTATCAGCAATGAGATAGATTATACGTGCCTCTAGAAGCTTTAGTATTTCTTTTCTTACCACTTCTTTCATCTTAGGATTCAGACGTCGTTGAGGATCACGAACTGGTTTGGCATCTGCCTCCAAATTTATTTTATGTTGACATAGAGTGGGACTAATGCCCTTAAGATCATCAAGAGTATATCCAATAGCAGCATGGTGCTTCTTTAGAATTTTCAATAATCTTTCTTCTTCATGCTCTGAAAGGTTAGCACTAATAATAACAGGATATATCTTCTTTTCATCAAGATAAGCATATTTAAGATTATCAGGCAAAGGTTTAAGTTCAAACACGAAATCACCCTTGGGTGGAGGTGGATCCCCTAAGATTTCAACAGGCAAGTTGTGATGCAGAATAGGTTCTTGTTTAAAGAATATTTCATCTATTTCCCTTCTTTCATTCATGAACATATCATTTTCATGGTCTAGCAAATAGTGTTCTAAAGGATCACTAGGAGGTACGGCAATAGAATCAAGACCAATAATTTCATCCTTACTAGGTAATTCTTCCTCACGATGTAGTTTACTAAATTTAGAGAAATTAAACTCGTGGACCATATCATCCAAGCCAACAGTAACAACATTCTTTTTGCAATCTATGGTAGCATTGACAGTATTTAAGAAGGGTCTACCAAATATAATGGGACAAAAGCTATCTTGTGGGGAACCAAGAACAAGAAAATCAGCAGGATATTTAGTTTTCCCACACATGACTTCAACATCTCTAACAATTCCCATTGGAGAAATAGTATCTCTATTAGCAAGTTTAATAGTAACATCAATATCTTCTAACTCAATAGGTGCAATTTCATTCTTAATTTCTTCATATAAGTCAATAGGTATTACACTAGCACTAGCACCCATATCACATAAGCCATGATAACAATGATCTCCTATTTTAACAAAAATAACACGCACGCCTACCACAGGTCTATGTTTATCTTTATCACAAGGTTTAGCAATTCTAGCAGTTTCACCTTCGAACTGAATAACATGCCCATCAATATTATCAGACAAGAGATCTTTAACAATAGCAATATTAGGTTCTACTTTAACTTGCTCAGGAGGTGTATAAGTTCTAATATTGCTTTTACGAACAACAGTTGAAGCTTTAGCATGATCCTTTATTCTAACAGGGAAAGGTGGTTTCTCAATATAAGAATTAGGAACAATAGGATCATTATAAGTGATAGTCTTTTCTTCAACTTTAATAGGTGCATCTACTTTTACTTCTATGGGAGGATGATATTTAAACCACTTCTCCTTAGGGAGATCAACATAAGTAGCAAAAGATTCACAAAAAGAAGCTACTATCTCAGAGTCAAGTCCATATTTAGTGCTAAACTTACGGAAAATATTGGTGTCCATAAAAGATTTAACACAATCAAACTTAGGTGTCATACCTGACTCCTTACCTTCGTCGAGGTCCCAATCTTCAGAGTTGCGTTTAATTCTATCCAATAAATTCCATCTGAATTCAGTAGTCTTCATCATAAAAGAGCCAGCACAAGAAGTATCGAGCATGGTGCGATTGTTATCAGAAAGCCGAGCATATAAATTTTGAATAATCATTTCTCTTGAGAGCTCATGATTGGGGCATGAATATAACATTGATTTAAGCCTCCCCCAAGTTTGAGCGATGCTTTCTCCTTCGTCGAGCAATTATATATATAATTGCGATCACGATGAACAAGATGCATAGGGTAATACTTTTGATGAAATTCCAATTTCAATCTTTTAGTTCCCAGATCTCATATCATCACATAGCCTATACCATATCAATGCGTCTCCCTTCAAAGATAAAGGGAAGACCTTCTTCTTAGCAACATCATCGGGGTATACCTGCAAGCTTAAATAATCCACAAACTTCATCCATATATATTAAGTGCTCATCAGGATGCTTTGTTCCATCTCCTGTAAAAGGGTTATCTAGCAGTTTTCCATCATACCCGAAGGAAATTCAAAAGGAGTTTCATTTTCAATAGGTTCAGTAGGTTGAGGAGCAACTCTTTTCTCTACTGGACGGGGTGAAGATACCCCGAACAAGCCCCTCAGAGAATTACTTTCCATAGTAACAAGTGACAGTAAATTTCAGCACACTATATAAATTTTTCCTTACCAAATTCCACCTACCAAAGGCGCTACACTCCCCGGCAACGGCGCCAGAAAAGAGTCTTGATGACCCACAAGTATAGGGGATCTATCGTAGTCCTTTTGATAAGTAAGAGTGTCGAACCCAACGAGGAGCAGAAGGAAATGATAAGCAGTTTTCAGCAAGGTATTCTCTGCAAGCACTGAAATTATCGGTAACAGATAGTTTTGTGATAAGGTAATTTGTAACTGGTAGCAAGTAATAAAAGTAAATAAGGTGCAGCAATATGGACCAATCCTTTTGGTAGCAAAGGACAAGCCTGGAAAAACTCTTATATAAAGGAAAGCGCTCCCGAGGACACATGGGAATTATCGTCAAGCTAGTTTTCATCACGTTCATATGATTCATGTTCGATACTTTGATAATTTGATATGTGGGTGGACCGGTGCTTGGGTGCTGTTCTTACTTGAACAAGCATCCCACTTATGATTAACCTCTATTGCAAGCATCCGCAACTACAACAAAAGTATTAAGGTAAACCTAACCATAGCATGAAACATATGGATCCAAATCAGCCCCTTACGAAGCAACGCATAAACTAGGGTTTAAACTTCTTTCACTCTGGCAACCCATCATCTACTTATTACTTCCCAATGCCTTCCTCTAGGCCCAAATAATGGTGAAGTGTTATGTAGTCGACGTTCACATAACACCACTAGAGGCTAGACAACACACATCTTATCAAAATATCAAACGAATACCAAATTCACATGACTACTCATAGCAAAACTTCTCCCTTGTCCTCAGGAACGAACGTAATTAGTCACAAAGCATATTCATGTTCATAATCAGAGGGGTAATAATATGCATATAGGATCTGAACATATGATCTTCCACCAAATAAACCAACTAGCATCAACTACAAGGAGTAATCAACACTACTAGCAACCTACTAGCACCAATCCCGGACTTTGAGACTAGAATTGGATACAAGAGATGAACTAGGGTTTGGAGATGAGATGGTGCTGGTGAAGATGTTGATGGAGATTGCCCTCTCCCGATGAGAGGAGCGTTGGTGATGACGATGATGATGATTTCCCCCTCCCGGAGGGAAGTATCCCCGGCAGAACAGCTCTGCCGAAGCTCTAGATTGGATTCGCCAGGGTTCTGCCTCGTGGCGGCGGAGTCTCGTCCCGAAAAGTTCCTTTCTATTTTTTTCTCATCGAAAGACCTCATATAGGAGAAGATGGACGTCGGAGAGCCACCAGGGGGCCCACGAGGTAGGGGGGCACGCCCTAGGGGGGGCGCCCCCACCCTCGTGAGCAGGGTGTGGGCCCCCTGGCCTTCATCTTTGGCGAGGATTTTTCTTTATTTATTTTAAGAGGTTCCATGGAGTTTCAGGACTTTTGGAGTTGCGCAGAATATGTCTCTAATATTTGCTCCTTTTCCAGCCCAGAATTCCAATTGCCGGCATTCTCCCTCCTTATGTAAACCTTGTAAAATAAGAGAGAGTAGCCATAAGTATTGTGACATAAAGTGAAATAACAGTCCATAATGCGATAAATATCGACATAAAAGCATGATGCAAAATGGACGTATCAATCCACTGCCCGCACGGCTGCTAGCCGGCCGTGCCTTGCCAATGGAGCCGCCGCTCTAGATCCGGAGTTCCCCACGCGGAGGCAGGACAACCGAGACCCCGCCGCCACCATCCTTGGCGCCCCGGGCTTGCACGACGGCTGCCTCAGGTGGCGGCGAGGAGGGGAAGAGGAGGAGTGGCGGCTAGGGAGGAGGAGGAGGATGTCATAAAAATGGGGGGGGGGAATTTCACTTCCCTGGCCTCTGCACCAACTAGGGATGCATAGGGCCATTTTAGTATGAGTATCAAGATAAACATGGTCCTCATAATTTTTAAATGAGTATCAAGATATTTTTTGATGAGTGGTTTCACCACACCAAACTTGATCCTCAATAAATGGGGAAAAACCCCTGTGCATCACGTGTCAATTCTAGGAATTGAACTCGGGTCGTTAGGCTGCACAACCGCATGCCCAACCACCGAGCCAAGGCTCTCTTTGCGATTGCCATAATTTATTTAGTTAGCTTCACAAACGAGCTCGTAGGCATCATATTTTGAGGTTGAGAGGCGCCTTATGGAGTTCGCTCCATACCCAACCGCCAACACGGGAGGGAAGTTTTAGCTTTTTCCTCTTGGCACCGCATAAGGGATTTGAAGTAGCCTGGTTATCGTGGTTTTGTCACGACAGATGTCCTCATAGAAGAACTATTTTGTTAGGCCATTGCTGCTAAGTGAAAGCTTGGATGGGGTTAATAGGAAACGAGAGACGCGAGTTTACCCAGGTTTGCCCCCCTCACAACCGAGATAATACCCTACTCCTATTTTGATTGCAATTGATGATGATGATCTCGATTACAGAGTGATGTTTTGCTACCAATGACTCGAGAGATTCTAACCTGTCCCCCTCGACAACCCAGGAACCCCCTTTATATAATAGGTCGGGTCCCTGGTCTACAATAGTTTTCGGATTCTACCCGATTTAGGAATCCTAGACTAAACCATCCAGGTCTTCCCAGCTTTAGTTGACTCCATATTGAGCACGAACTCTTATGAACCGGCTCACATCCTCCTAGGCCGGGTCTCCTTCTGGCCCACCAACATCTGGCTTTCAGAGCTCTAGAGATAACTCGGCCGTTAGCATCTGTCGGTGCTCTGGGACCGGGTGTACCCAGGTCCGACCGCCTGCGGCCCATCGCATGGCATCATCAAAGGGCCCGCCGCGACACGACGTCAAGACTCCGCAGGCAAGGCCCTCGCGAGGCAAGCATCAACATGCGTCCTTCATAAGAGTCCTCAATATGAAATGTCTGGTTTACTCAATATGACTCAAAGATGGCCCTTTTACTTGATGATAGGTCAAGCATCTAGCAAAACAACAAAGGTTATATGCAAAGCCTATCAAAGGCTGAACATTGTACCTTTGATGATCTATTGTAAAACCTAACACTGTTTGCACTTTGGATGCCTCTTACGACCACAATCTAGTAACATGTCCAATTTGGTATTGAGCGCACTTTGGATACACCATGCATGACAAAACATAGAGATTATGCGATAGCGTGTCAATTTTGACATCAATTACACTTTAGATGCCTTTATGGATGCTTATCTAGTGGTGTTATAGTAGCGTGTGCAACCTCGTATCAGTTACTAACATTGACTGTTTGCTTATATCTGAATTAGGTTGCGGCGATTTCACGTAAAGTTTGCAATAGTTGTTGCATATGATGCCTTGTTACCATTATGGGGGTGTTTGGTTCGAGGGCGAAGTTGGATTGGCTAGTAATATCCCCTGCCACCTGGTTAGGGATAACCACATTTGCTTGTTTGGTTGAATGGGATTGGTTGTGTTGGATAGCCAAATTTTGTTGTTTGGACGGAAGGATAGAAGTGGATATATTCTTATAATGACACACTTTTTTATGGAATTGTGAAAAAAATTATGCATTTTTTTCAAATCAGCTCATTATACAATCGTTCTGCCCATTCCATTACAGCAAACTTTGTTCCTTAAGTTAGAAAAAAATCTTTCACCTTAATGACGCTGGAACCCAACTGAACGCTATGCCGAAATTCTCGGTGGATCTAGAATCCAATGTTAATATTGTAGGGGCTATAGTAGTGTTGGTTTTTACACCATCTATCAAACATACATCAAAGGGGAACGCCAGCATCAAACACACGCACCCCTGGATGAACACACACCAGTAGTGTATGGCATGGATGAACACACATCAGTAGTCTATATTCCTGAAATAATGTTGTTCACTGTCGAAATCAAACATATGCGTCAAATCGGGACTGCCTTGCTGATCTATTCGTCAGCTCGGTGCTCCTCCGTTCTAGCTGCAGAGAAAGGGAAAGATGCATCAGATATCTGGTACAAAGAGGGATCGAGCTACACTGTCCGTATGGGTATGATATAGAGAGCTGCCGGCACCGACGTAACCCGCCGCTGGCACGTCCGTTCTCCGGCTCCCTGATGCCCCCGTTCCCCACCGCCAGCGCTCACTTCCATAGCGTCGGGTGGGCTCCAAGATTGGTGGAAGAGCATAGGGGAAGTCAGAGTCTCTGAGAAAGGGCTAGACAGAAATGGCGAGAGATAGAGAACGAGGAGGAGGAGGAGGAGGAGAAGGAGGATGGGATGCTTCTCGTCCGCCGCCGCTTTGATGTGGAATCGCTGCCACTGTCGTCGAAGTAGAAAAAAGGGAGGAAAATGCTTCGGCGCGGTGGGTGGCTACCCTCGTCCGTCAGTTTCTCGCGGCTATCGGTAGCCAAGTTTTCGGTGGAATATTCGCTATGTCGGGTTATCCCCAGCCATCGCATCCTTCCTTCCAAACATATGGCATCCCCTAAAAATCTGGCTATCCTTATCCCACTGAGGGATAGCCTCAGAACCAAACGCCACCTATATGTATATAGACAATTGTGCAAAAAACTTAACATGTGTTGTTAACATTTGTTGCGGCCTTATCAGGGTATGCATGATGCGGTGGTTTCGTGTAAAATCCATGTCGCCTATTGCGCATAGGGCGTTAGGTTATCATCATACAATTGT
This sequence comes from Triticum urartu, assembly GCF_003073215.2. Classification (NCBI taxonomy): domain Eukaryota; kingdom Viridiplantae; phylum Streptophyta; class Magnoliopsida; order Poales; family Poaceae; genus Triticum; species Triticum urartu. The sequence continues at coordinate 68,388,299 of NC_053025.1, read as the reverse complement.
GGATAAACCCTCACATCAGTTACTAACATTCATTGTTGCTTTTGTCTACATACACATGATGCGATGGGTTTCCATAAAACCCGTGTCGGCTATTGCACACAGGATGCCTAGTTCTCATTGCATAAAAAGTTCGCATCAACCTCCCCCCCTCTCCCGTCTCCCAACCCCCACATCCAATTTACTTACATGCAGTCCCTAGTTTATAGATTATTTATTGAAGTCAAATATTTGCACAACTAATAGGTTTAGGATATTATTGGACCCTTCCATTCTAAAATCAAAAGGCCATAAACAAGGAAGATTTTGATGTGTTGTGGCTACGTTGAGTCTTCTACTATTTTCTCCAATGGTTTGCACTTACCGGTCGACATCTACTTTGGTATTAATTCATTCTCAAAACAAAGGATCAAAAATTAAAAACCTCATGGCGTTTTGCTGTGATGAAGAGAATCATTCAATCAACTAAAAAAGAAAAGAAAATGGCAATCAATCAAAAAGTCCCTCCCCAAGACACAAATACATCGTCCAATTATTGGAAGGGCATTCAGTTAGAGTCTCACTATAAACAACACATGGATCAAGCTTCACCGCGAAGAAAAAACATCACACAAATCCGGCAGAAAAACAAACGCTTGCAATTGCTTTAACATCAAGTTGTCCAGATGATTATGGGAGGTTTGAGGGTCGGCGATGAAGATGCCTTATCTTGGTATGGTTGATGCAGTGGTTTAACGTAAAATCTACCCCAACTATTGGACATAGGATGTCAGATTATCATTATACAATTGTGCACAAAACCTCTCTTCCGTTACTAACATTCATTGTCGCCAGAGGTGGAGGACGGAAAAAAATTAAGGTATGGCGAAGTCTTAAGGAAAGAACTTTTTTGATGCAAATTGAAAGAGTCAATACACAATACAAACGGAAAACTAAATACAATGAAAATGTAGCCATGTTTCAATAGAAAAACAACTTAAAACATACCTATAATCAAGCTTTCAATGGCTACATTTTAAGTTGTTTATAGGTATGTTTTAAGGTATAAAACATACCTATTGAAAACTAATACGATTTTGTTTTGCTCAGAATTAAGGTATGGCGGCTGCCATACCCTGCCCACCGAAGGCCTCCGCCAGTGATTGTCGCATGATGTGATGATTTCGTGTAAAACTTGTGTGCCTAGTACATATAGTGTGCAATAAAAGTTTGCATCACCCCCCATCCGATTTACATGCCGCCCTCAGTTTGCATATTATCCCTTGAAGATAAATTATGGGCACAATCAATAGGTTTTCTCACTCTAAAATCAGAAGGCTATAAACAAAGAAGACTTCGGCATGTTTCGCATCGAGTCTTCTACTTATCCATTATAAAACTACACACCAATGGTTTGCACTTAGCGGTCGACATCAACTTTGGTATTAACTCATTCTCAATATAAAGGATCAAATTTTACAGATCTCATCTCGGTTTCGTTGTGATCAATACAATAAATCATCAACTCAAAAAAGAAAAAAAAAGACAATCAATCAAAAAGTCACCCCCAGGACACAGATACATCCTCCAATTATTGAAAGGGCAATCAGTTAGAGTATCACTTTAAACAACACATGCATCAAGCTTCTCCACGAAGAAGAAACCGCACACAAATCCGGCAGAAAAACAGCCGCTTGCAATTGCTTTAACATCAAGTTGTCGCCTTTTTTTTATTTGCTTACCAGCTGTCACATAGGGGCCAATCAATGTGCGTGTCCCGTAGCTCCGCCAGCCTTCTATTTATGCCCTCTCCCATGGACGGAGAGAGGCATCCAGAACCAGAAGCAAAGCTCACACAAAGTCACAAGAATGATGAACCCAAAGAGCCGTGTCCAAGAGTGGGAGGCCGACCACGTCGAGCTCATCCCGGGGATGCCCGACGACGTCGCCGTCGACTGCCTGGCGCGCGTCCCGCACGGGTCCTACCGCTCGATGCGCCGCGTGTGCCGCGGCTGGCGGAGCGCCGCCGCCGCCCCGGAGTTCGCCCTGGCGCGCGCCGAGGCCGGAGCCAACGAGGATCTGGTCTTTCTCATGCAGTTTGGTAACCCGGTGGCCGGGGACGACGGGGCGCCCGAGAACGCCCCGGCGTACGGCGTGGCCGTGTACAACGTCACCACCGGGGAGTGGCACCGCGAGAGCTCCGCCCCGCCGGTGCCGATGTTCGCCCAGTGCGCGGCCGTGGGCACCCGCGTCGCCGTGATGGGCGGCTGGGACCCCAAGACCTTCGAGCCCGTGGCGGACGTCAACGTGCTGGACGCCGCCACCGGCGTCTGGCGCCGCGGCGCGCCGATGCGGTCCGCGCGCTCCTTCTTCGCCTGCGCCGAGGCGGGCGGCAAGATCTATGTCGCCGGCGGGCACGACAAGCTCAAGAACGCGCTCAAGACGGCGGAGGCGTACGACGCTGAGGCCGACGGCTGGGACCCGCTGCCGGACATGTCGGAGGAGCGCGACGAGTGCGACGGCATGGCCACCGTCGCCGGCGACCGGTTCCTCGCCGTGAGCGGGTACCGCACGGGGCGCCAGGGAGGGTTCGAGCGGGACGCCGAGTGGTTCGATCCGGCGACCCGCGAGTGGCGCCGCCTGGAGCGCGTGCGCGCCCCGCCGTCGGCGGCTCACGTGGTGGTGCGCGGCCGCGTGTGGTGCATCGAGGGCACGGCCGTGATGGAGTGGCGCGGGGAGCGCCGGGGCTGGCTCGAGGTGGGCCCTTACCCGCCTGGTCTCAAGGCCGGCACGGCGCGCGCGGTCGCCGTCGGCGGCGGCGAGCGCGTGGTGGTCACCGGCGCCATCGAGTCCGAGGGAGGCGGCGGCGGGCACGCGCTGTGGGTATTCGACGTCAAGTCCAAGAACTGGACCGTGGTGCGCCCTCCGCCGCAGTTCGCCGGCTTCGTCTTCTCCCTGGCCTCCGTCCGCGTGTGATGAGAACCCTCCCCGGCGCCGCTCCCGACCAAGAAGACTACTACTACTACTAGCGAGTATGTATGCATGTTCTTGAGTTGCAGTGCTTCTGCCATTGATGTATCTGAGATCCGCGATCTCATCGCCTGAGATCTGCGCATCCCGGATGCAATCAACAAAAAAGAACAAAAAAAGCATGAGGCATCATCGCCAAGAAGAAAACAACAAAAATATCTAGAGGATTGTAGGTTGTCAGATCTGTGTGCTCTAGTCACCATGGTTGTAAACTCTCTCCTCTTTTGCTGTTGAGACAGTCTGCCATTTCTGTTGTTGAGACAGCGTGGTGTTTTGGTTCTATGATATTAGCAATGAGTCGCTGTACATATTATTGTGAGTTGGAAGATCATGTCATATGGCTTCTCCATCTTCTGTCTTAGATCCAGTTCTGCTGCAGCTCACAGAGGCTGGTACGCCATCTCAAATGTCCATCCGTTTCGCGGCTGAAGAACACACCTCGATGTCGATGCCGGTGGCTCGCCGCCGTCGAGCAATCATCTTTACGTTTCTTTCCACACAATTTTCAGTTTTCATACTATCTCGCGTCCTATTCAATTGGTGCTCGCCGCCGCCCCGGCCGCTGAACCCGAAGAGGAGCTGACCTTGCCAGCCGATTCTTTCTATAATTAATATAATCGCTAGGTGAGGCCTCTCACTCCACGCAACAGCAAACCGGCCGGCCATCCGTCCCAACGTCGCCATCCAAGGATAGGAATGAGTGGAGATGAGGTCGCCACCGATTATGGCGTCCGTGCTTGGCCCACGGTTTTGGACCGCACGGACGGCCCTCCACTGTAGCGGCTTTTATTATCGGGAGACGCCGCTAGTTTGCTGTTAGCTGCATCCATCCATCCATCTTCTTGGCATGGGCGACGTGAAATTTGCATGGGACGCACGGATATATCGTGCCATGCTGCGCAATCCCAATGAAATCGATTGCGAGCACGATCGGTTCTTCTTCTCTTCTGTGCTGTTGGGAGGACAATCACCACATTCCCAGTGAAACTGCCAGCTTCATGTATGTTTTCTTCAGGTTTGGATTGGTTTTCTTCATCAAGTTTGGACTGCTTACCACGAGTGCCGCCTGGTAGCTTGATGTATGTAACCCCTGCTAGTATAACATTACACTCCTTGTTGACAATGAATGAGGTTCTTTTCTTTCTTTACAACGGGACGCAGGCCAAAGGAGGATGACAGGCATGATGGCGTCCGTGTTTTGTTGCTTCTTGATGCAGACAAGCTTTGTGGCGTCCGGGAAACTAACACTGCTAGTGGCTGCTCTGCGACCTGGATCCTTTCGTGAAAGCTCCAGAGAACATCCATGTGTTCGCTCTTGCGCGTCAACACATGTTTCTTTTTTTAAACGGAGGTAAAATAATTTTTCATTCATGAATTAAAGAGAGGAATACAGTTTAGGGTGTGTCTAGGTCTTGTCTAGATGTGACATAGCTATGTCACATCTAAGTATATCATCACCTGTTTATGCATTTTATTTGGGTTTATTTATTTTTCAATTGTCCATCGCTTAGGCCTTGTTTTATTTTTATTTTTCGCGAGCGCTGAAAAGAGGGTTGCCCATAGCACACTCACATGGGTCAGGCCCAACGCACCTCCCATCACTCTATGGCCGTGATATACTCCATACGATTTGCCCCCCCCCCCTTTTTTTCTGTTTTCCTTTTCTGTTTCAGGTTTACTTTTTCTTCTGGTTCCCTTTTGGTTTTTTTACCTTTTTTTTTTTACTTTTTTGTATTACAAACATAATTCTAATATATGTTGAATATTTTTCAAATACACACTGGACATTCTTTCATAAACGGTCATTTTCTTTTTCCAAACACACACTGAACAATTTTCTAATATATGGTGACGTTTTTCCAAATGAACATTGAACTAATACTTAATATATGATGAACTTTTAGTTTACATTGAAGTTTTTTTCTATGTATGTGTAACTTCTATTAAATATATATGGTGAAACTTTTAGAAATGCAAATTGAACATATTTAAAATGTAGGCTGAACACTTCCAAAAATAAAATAAATGATAGAAGAGAAAAATAAAAATACTGGTAAAAAACCAGAAAATGTTCATATATTAAAAAATGTTTTTTTGAAAAAAAATCCATGAACTTTACAATTGTTCATGAATTTGAAACATATTGCAGTAAATTCAAAAAATGTTTACTAATTCGACAAATGTGCACATATTTGAAAAATGTTAAATGTTTATAAATTCCCAAAGATGTTGGTGAATTGAAAATAAATTCACGTATTTAAAAAATGTTCACAGGTTCCAAAAATGTTCGTGAATTCAAAATATTTTCATGACAAATTCAAAAATATAAAATATACATGTTTGGATGACACCAAATTTGAATGTTTAGGATTGCGAAATAGAAAATCAAAAATATAGTGACAGAGAGCAAAGGAGAAACAAGAAAACCATATTATTTTGTTTTTTAGTCAACTATAAATTTTAAGTTTTTTCTTTTTCTTGGAGAGAACCAAAATACCATACATATTTAATTAAAATTTCACAGTAGGAGGTTCTCCTATTGTTTCTGGTAAAAAAAACATACATATGTGTAGTTTTGTTTGGAACTGAATAAGAAGAAAAAAACAATTAGCTAGTTTGTTTGGTCAAGTAGAAAGATGGATATCTTATGTTGTCTTGGTGAAAAAAAAAAATCAAGGCGAGTTACGAGTCAAGGATGCACTTGCAAGTCAGGTAAAAAAAGGGGTTCGACCCAGTTGCAAGTTGACGGTGACTTTGCAACTAAGGCAAAAAAATGGTTGGACCTAGTTACGAGTCGATGGTGGACTTGCAACTGGGACAAAGAAAACTTTGGGCCTAGTTATGAGTCAAGGGTGGACTTGCAACTGAGGCAGAAAAATAGGAGACGAGCTTGGTTGCGAATCGAGAATAAACTTGCAACTAAGGCAATAAAAGGGCCAGGCCAGATGGAGCCAAGTTGCCAATCGATTGTGAACCTGCAACCGAGACAAAAACTTTCGGGTCAATTTTGAGTCAAGGGTGGACTTGCAATTGAGGCAGAAAAAATGGGTCATGCTCAGTAGCGAGTCGAGAGGAAACTTGCAACTGAGGCAAACAAAGGGTTGGGTTCAGATTGAGGCTAGTTGCGAGTCGATGATAGACTCACAACTAGGACAAGAAAACTTCACGCCGAGTTGCAAGTCGAGGGTGTACTTGCAACTGGGAGAAAAATTGACCAGGCCCTCCATTGCGTATCAAGACTAGAGTTGCAATACATACAAAAATGGGCCAGGCCCCCAATTGCGTATCGAGGATGAAGTAGCAACCGTGACAAAATTGATCGGTCCCCAGTTGCGTTTCAAGGGTAGACTTGCAACTAGGGAAAAACAACGGGGCCCCCAATTGCATGTTGGGGGTGGAGTTGCAGTTGGGACAAAGAAAATGGTGGGGCCCTAGTTACATGTCAGGGTGTGGATTTGCAACTGGGACAAAAACATGGGTCAGACCAATAAAGGGATGGTCCAATTGCATGCCGGGGTGGAGTTACAACCGGGACAAATTGGTCGGCCTCCAATTGCGTGTCGAGGGTGGACTTGCAAATGGGACAATATGGTCAAGCTCAGTTCCGTACGAGAGTGGGCTTAAAACTGGAATGAAAAAGGTGGCCCCTCGATTGCTCGTCGAAGGTGGGGTTGCAACTGGGAAAAAATGGGTCACCCCCTCCCCCACCCCTAGTTGACTGAAGGAAATATGCCCTAGAGTCAATAATAAAGTTGTTATTTATATTTCCTTATATCATGATGAATGTTTATTATTCATGCTAGAATTGTATTAATCGGAAACTTAGTACATGTGTGAATACATAGACAAAACAGAGTGTCACTAGTATGCCTCTACTTGACTAGCTCGTTAATCAAAGATGGTTAAGTTTCCTAGCCATAGACATGAGTTGTCATTTGATGAACGTGATCACATCATTAGAGAATGATGTGATTGACTTGACCCATTCGTTAGCTTAGCACTATGACCGTTTAGTTTATTGCTATTGCTTTCTTCATAACTTATACATGTCCCTATGACTATGAGATTACGCAACTCCCGAATACCGGAGGAACACTTAGTGTGCTATCAAACATCACAGCGTAACTGGGTGATTATAAAGATGCTCTACAGGTGTCTCCAATGGTGTTTTTTTTGAGTTGGCATAGATCGAGATTAGGATTTGTCACTCCGATTGTCGGAGAGGTATCTCTGGGCCCTCTCGGTAATGCACATAATTATAATCCTTGCAAGCAATGTGACTAATGAGTTAGTTGTGGGATGTTGCATTACGGAACGAGTAAAGAGACGTGCCGGTAACGAGATTGAACCAGGTATGATGATACTGACGATCGAATCTCGGGCAAGTAACATACCGATGACAAAGGGAACAACGTATGTTGTTATGCGGTTTGACCGATAAAGATCTTCGTAGAATATGTAGGAACCAATATGAGCATCCAGGTTCCGCTATTGGTTATTGACCGGAGATGAGTCTCGGTCATGTCTACATAGTTCTCGAACCCGTAGGGTCCGCACGCTTAACGTTCGATGATGATATGTATTATGAGTTATGTGATTTGATGTACCGAAGATAGTTCGGAGTCCTGGATGTGATCACGGACATGACGAGGAGTCTCGAAATGGCCGAGACATAAATATTGATATATTGGAAGGCTATGTTTGGACACCGGAAAGGTTTCGGATAGGTTCGGGCATTTTCCGGAGTACCGGGGGGTTACCGGAACGCCCCCGGGGAGTTAATGGGCCTTAATGGGCCATGGTGGGAGAGAGGAGGAGCCGGCCAAGTGGGAGGCGTGCGCCCTCCAAGCCCAATCCGAATTTGGAGGGGGCCGGCCCCCCTTTCCTTCTCTCCCTCTCCCTCTTCCTTCTTCTCCTACTCCAACTAGGGAAGGGGGGAAACCTACTCCTACTAGGAGTAGGAATCCCCCCTTAGGGCGCGCCATAGGAGGCTGACCCTCCCCTCCTCCACTCCTTTATATACGGGGAGGGGGCACCCCATAGACACAGAAGTTGTTCTCTTAGCCGTGTGCGGTGCCCCCCTCCACAGATTTCCACCTCGGTCATATCGTTGTAGTGCTTAGGCAAAGCCCTGCGTTGGTAACTTCATCATCACCGTCAACACGCCATCGTGCCGACGAAACTCTCCCTCGGCCTCATCTGGATCTAGACTTCGAGGGACATAACCGAGCTGAACGTGTGCAGATCGCGGAGGTGCCTTGCGGTCGATACTTGATCGGTTGGATCGCGAAGACATTCGACTACATCAACCGCGTTACTTAACGCTTCCGCTTTCGGTCTATGAGGGTACATGGACACACTCTCCCCCCTCGTTGCTATTCATCTCTAGATAGATCTTGCGTGATCGTAGGAATTTTTTTGAAATACTACGTTCCCGCAACAGTGGCATCCGAGCCAGGTCTATGCATAGATGTTATATGCACGAGTAGAACACAAAGACTTGTTGGCGATAATAGTCATACTTTGATTCGGCGGTATTGTTGGATGAAGCGTCCTAGACCGACATTACATGACCGCGTTCATGAGACTGGTTCTATCGCCGTGCTTCGCACACAGGTGGCTAGTGGGTGTCTGTTTCTCCAACTTTAGTTGAATCGAGTGTGACTACGCCCGGTCCTTGTTGAAGGTTAAAACAACAAACTTGACAAAAAAACCATTGTGATTTTTGTTGTGCAGGTAAGAATGATTCTTGCTAAGCTCGTAGCAGCCACGTAAAACTTGCAACAACAAAGTAGAGGACGTCTAACTTGTTTTTGCAGGGCATGTTGTGATGTGATATGGTCAAGATGTGATTATATAAATTCTTGTATGAGATGATCATGTTTTGTAACATAGTTATCGGCAACTAGCAGGAGCCATATGGTTGTCGCTTGATTGTACGAAATGCAATCGCCATGTAATTGCTTTACTTTATCACTAAGCGGTAGCGATAGTCGTGGAAGCAATAGTTGGCGAGAGACAACGATGCTTCGATGGAGATCAAGGTGTCAAGCCGGTGACGATGGTGATCATGACGGTGCTTTGGAGATGGAGATCAAAGGCACAAGATGATGATGGCCATATCATATCACTTATATTGATTGCATGTGATGTTTATCCTTTATGCATCTTATTTTTCTTAGTACGGCGGTAGCATTATAAGATGATCTCTCACTAAATTTCAAGGTACAGGTGTTCTCCCTGAGTATGCACCATTGCTACAGTTCGTCGTGCCGAGACACCACACGATGATCGAGTGTGATAAGCTCTATGTTCACATACAATGGGTGCAAGCCAGTTTTGCACACGCAAAATACTCGGGTTAAACTTGACGAGCCTAGCATATGCAGATATGGCCTCGTAACACTAAGACCAAAAGGTCGAGCGTGAATCATATAGTAGATATGATCAACATAGTGATGTTCACCATTGAAAAGTACTCCATCTCACGTGATGATCGGACATGGTTTAGTTGATATGGATCACATGATAACTTAGATGATTAGAGGGATGTCTACCTAAGTGGGAGTTCTTATGTAATATGATTAATTGAACTTTAATTTATCATGAACTTCGTGCTGATAGTATTTAATGGCCCGTGCTGTTGTTCCGTTGAATTTTAACGCGTTCCTAGAGAAAGCTATGTTGAAAGATGATGGTGGAAACTACATGGACTGGGTCCATAACTTGAGGATTATCCTCATTGCTGCACAGAAGAATTACGTCCTGGAAGCACCGCTAGGTGCCAAACCCACTGCAGGAGCAACGCCAGATGTTATGAACACCTGGCAGGGCAAAGCTGATGACTACTCGATAGTTCTGTGTGCCATGCTTTACGGCTTAGAACGGGGACTTCAACGACGTTTTGAACGTCATGGAGCATATGAGATGTTCTAGGGGTTGAAGTTAATATTTCAAGCAAATGCCTAGATTGAGAGATATGAAGTCTCCAATAAGTTCGAGCTGCAAAATGGAGGAGAATAGTTCTGTCAGTGAACATATACTCAGAATGTCTGGGTACCACAATCACTTGACTCAGCTAGGAGTTAATCTTCCGGTTGATAGTGTCATTGATAGAGTTCTTCAATCACTGCCACCAAGCTTCAAAAGCTTCGTGATGAACTATAATATGCAAGGGATGGATAAGTCTATTCCTGAGCTCTTCGCAATGCTGAAGGCTGCGGAGGTAGAAATTAAGAAGGAGCATCAGGTGTTGATGGTCAACAAGACCACCAGTTTCAAGAAGGAGGGCAAAGGGAAGAAGGGGAACTTCAAAAAGAACGGCAAGCAAGTTGCTGCTCAAGTGAAGAAGCCCAAGTCTGGACCTAAGCCTGAGACTGAGTGCTTCTACTGCAAAGGGACTGGTCACTGGAAGCAGAACTGCCCCTAGTATTTGGTGGAAAAGAAGGATGGCAAAGTGAAAGGTATATTTGATATACATGTTATTGATGTGTACTTACTAATGCTCGCAGTAGCGCCTGGGTATTTGATACTGGTTCTGTTGCTAATATTTGCAACTTGAAACAGAGGCTACGGATTAAGCGAAGATTGGCTAAGGACGAGGTGACGATGCGCGTGGGAAATGGTTCCAAAGTCGATGTGATCGCCGTCGGCACGCTACCTCTACATCTACCTTCGGGATTAGTTTTAGACCTGAATAATTGTTATTTGGTGCCAATGTTAAGCATGAACATTATATCTGGATCTTGTTTGATGCGAGACGGTTATTCATTTAAATCAGAGAACAATGGTTGTTCTATTTATATGAGTAATATCTTTTATGGTCATGCACCCTTGATGAGTGGTCTATTTTTGCTAAGTCTTGATAGTAGTGATACACATATTCATAGTATTGAAGCCAAAAGATATAAGTTTAATAATGATAGTGCAACTTATTTGTGGCACTGCCGTTTAGGTCATATTGGTGTAAAGCGGATGAAGAAACTCCATGCTGATAGGCTTTTGGAATCACTTGATTATGAATCACTCGATGCTTGCGAACCATGCCTCATGGGCAAGATGACTAAAACTCCGTTCTCCGGAACAATGGAGCGAGCAACAGACTTGTTGGAAATAATACATACTGATGTATGTGGTCCGATGAGTGTTGACGCTCGCGGCGGGTATCGTTATTTTCTGACCTTCCCAGATGATTTGAGCAGATATGGTTATAACTACTTGATGAAACATAAGTCTGAAACATTCGAAAAGTTCAAAGAATTTCAGAGTGAAGTGGAAAATCATCGTAACAAGAAAATAAAATTTCTACGATCTGATCGTGGAGGAGAATATTTGAGTTATGAGTTTGGTCTTCATTTGAAACAATGCGGAATAATTTCGCAACTCACGCCACCTGGAACACCACAACGTAATGGTGTGTCTGAACGTCGTAATCATACTTTATTAGATATGGTGCGATCTATGATGTCTCTTACTGATTTACCGCTATCGTTTTGGGGTTATGCTTTAGAGATGACTGCATTCACATTAAATAGGGCACCATCTAAATCCGTTGAGACGGCACCTTATGAACTTTGGTTTGGCAAGAAACCCAAGTTGTCATTTCTTAAAGTTTGGAGTTGTGATGCTTATGTGAAAAAGCTTCAACCTGATAAGCTCGAACACAAATCAGAGAAATGTGTCTTCAAAGGATACCCAAAGGAGACTATTGGTTACACCTTCTACCACAGATCCGAAGGCAAGATATTTGTTGCTAAGAATGGATCCTTTCTAGAGAAGGAGTTTCTCTCGAAAGAAGTGAGTGGGAGGAAAGTAGAACTTGATGAGGTAACTATACCTGCTCCCATATGGGAAAGTAGTTCATCACAGAAATCAGTTCCAGTGGTTCCTACACCAGTGAGTGAGGAAGCTAATGATGATGATCATGAAACTTCTGATCAAGTTACTACTAAACTTTGTAGGTCAAGCAGAGTAAGATCCGCACCAGGGTGGTATGGTAATCCTGTTTTGCAAGTCATGTTACTTGACCATGATGAACCTACGAACTATGAGGAAGTGATGATGAGCCCAAATTTCGCGAACTGGCTTGAGGCCATGAAATCTGAGATGTGATCCATGTATGAGAACAAAGTGTGAACTTTGGTTCACTTGCCCGATGATCGGCAAGTGAGGGAGTCCTGGATTAGGGGGTGTTCGGGTAGCCGGACTATACCTTCAGCCGGACTCCAGGACTATGAAGATACAAGATTGAAGACTTCGTCCCGTGTCCGGATGGGACTTTCCTTGGCGTGGAAGGCAAGCTTGGCGATGCAGATATTCAAGATCTCCTACCCTTGCAACCGACTTTGTGTAACCCTAACCCTGTCCGGTGTCTATATAAACCGGAGGGTTTTAGTCCGTAGGACAACTTCATATACAACAATCATACCATAGGCTAGATTTTAGGGTTTAGCCTCCTTGATCTCGTGGTAGATCTACTCTTGTACTACCCATATCATCAATATTAATCAAGCAGGACGTAGGGTTTTACCTCCATCAAGAGGGCCCGAACCTGGGTAAAACATCGTGTTCCTTGCCTCCTATTACCATCCGGCTTAGACGCATAGTTCGGGACCCCCTACCCGAGATCCACCGGTTTTGAAACCGACATTAATGCTTTCATTGAGAGTTCCTCTGTGTCGTCGCTTTTAGGCCCGATGGCTCATTCGATCATCAACAACGATGTAGTACAGGGTGAGACTTTTCTCCGCGGACAGATCTTCGTCTTCGGCGGCTTCGCACTGCGGGCCAATTCACTTGGCCACCTTGAGCAGATCGAAAGCTACGCCCCTGGCCATCAGGTCAGGTTTGGAAGCCTAAACTACACGGCTGACATCCGCGGGGACTTGATCTTCAACGAATTCGAGGCACAGCCAAGCGCGCCACACTGTCTCGATGGGCATGATATAGCTCTGCCGCCGAACAGCGCCTTGGAGGCCGCACACGCATCGGTTCCGACCATTGATTCGGAGCCTACTGCACCGATCGAGGATCAGCGGTTGGACGCTGCCTCAGGGGCTGCGATCTCAGAGGCGATCGAGCCGAACTCCAGCCCCGCACTCCGCATGGCCCGTGACTCCGAGGAGCCGGATTCTTCTCCGAACTCCGAGCCCCCCACGCCCCTGCCGATCGAATCCGATTGGGCGCCGATAATGGAGTTCACCGCCGCAGACATCTTTCAGCACTCGCCCTTAGGCGACATCCTGAATTCTCTAAAGTCTCTCTCTTTACCAGGAGAGCCCTAGCCGGACTACGGTCAGCAAGGTTGGGATACAGACGATGAAGAAATTCAAAACCCACCCACCACCCACTTGGTAGCCACTGTCGACGACTTAACCGACATGCTTGACTTTGACTCCAAAGACATCGACGGCATGGACGATGATGCAGGAGACGAACAAGAACCAGCACCTGTAGGGCGCTGGAAGGCCACCTCGTCATATGACATATATATGGTGGACACTCCAAAGGATGGAGATGGCGATGGAACAGTGGGGGACGATACCTCTAAGAAACAGCCCAAGCGCCGGCGTCAGCGGCGCCGCTCTAAATCCCGCCAAAGCAAAAACGGTGATTCCGGCACGGGAGATAATACTACTCCGGATAGCGCCGAAGAACACCCCCTCCAGCAAGATTCAGCACAGGAGGACAGAGAAGCCAGCCCTCATGAGAGGGCGGCGGACCAAGAGGTTGAGGATGATAATTATACGCATCCCTCCGAAGATGAGGCAAGCCTCGACGACGACGAGTTCGTCGTGCCAGAGGATCTCGCCGAACAAGAGCGTTTTAAACGCAGGCTTATGGCCACGGCAAGCAGCCTCAAGAAAAAGCAGCAAAAGCTTAGAGCTGATCAGGATTTGCTAGCTGACAGATGGACTGAAGTCCTTGCGGCCGAAGAGTATGAACTCGAACGCCCCTCCAAGAGTTACCCAAAGCGCAGGCTGCTACCCCGACTAGAGGAGGAAGCACCTACATCACCAGCGCATGACATGGCCGACCGGCCACCTCGTGGCCGCGAGAGAGAGGCCTCTTGGCCCTCCGCTCAAGCCATGCTCCGATGCCGCGTCAAGCATACTAAGGCACGGGAAAATGCGCCCGACCTGCACGACATACTGGAGGACAAGGCAAGGCAGACAAGATCGATCTACGGATCGTGCAAGCGCCCCACGGCACGTGACGGTGATCGTCACTCCGGATGCAATAAATCCGGCCGGGCCGAACTCAACAGACAAAGCTCCTTCGAGCTGCGTCATGATATAGCCCAATACAGAGGTGCCGCACACCCACTATGCTTCACAGATGAAGTAATGGATCATAAAATCCCCGAGGGCTTCAAACCCGTAAACATCGAATCATACGATGGCACAACAGATCCTGCGGTATGGATCAAGGATTATCTCCTTCATATCCACATGGCCCGCGGTGATGATCTACACGCCATCAAATACCTCCCACTCAAACTTAAGGGACCGGCCCGGCATTGGCTTAACAGCTTGCCAGCAGACTCAATCGGTTCTTGGGAGGACCTGGAAGCCGCATTCCTTGACAATTTCCAGGGCACTTATATGCGACCACCGGACGCCGATGACCTAAGCCACATAATTCAGCAGCCATAGGAACCGGCCAGGCAATTCTGGACACGGTTCCTAACAAAGAAAAACCAGATAGTCGACTGTCCAGACGCAGAGGCCTTAGCGGCCTTCAAGCATAATATCCGTGACGAGTGTCTTGCCCGGCACCTGGGACAGGAAAAGCCGAAATCTATGGCAGCCCTCACGACACTCATGACCCGCTTTTGCGCGGGAGAAGACAGCTGGCTAGCTCGCAGCAACAATTTAACCAAGAACCCTGGTAATTCGAATACCAAGGACAAAAGCGACAGGTCGCGTCGGAACAAACAAAAGCGCCGCGTTAACAGCGACAACAACGAGGATACGGCAGTTAATGCCGGATTCCGAGGCTACAAATCTGGTCAACGGAAAAAGCCATTCAAAAGAAATACTCAGGTCCCGTCCAGTTTGGACCAAATACTCGACCGCTTGTGCCAGATACATGGCACCCCCGAAAAGCCAGCCAATCACACCAACAGGGACTGTTGGGTGTTTAAGCAGGCAGGCAAGTTAAGAGCCGAAAACAAAGACAAGGGGCTGCATAGAGACGACGAGGAGGAGCCCAGGCCGCCGAACAATAGTGGACAGAAGGGATTTCCCCCGCAAGTGTGGACGGTGAACATGATATACGCAACCCACATCCCCAAGAGGGAGCGGAAGCGTGCGTTACGGGATGTATATGCGATAGAGCCACTCGCCCCAAAGTTCAACCCATGGTCCTCCTGCCCGATCACCTTTGATCGAAGGGACCACCCCACTAGCATCCGCCACGGTGGCTTCGCGCATTGGTTCTAGACCCAATCATTGACGGATTTCATCTCACAAGAGTCCTCATGGACGGCGGCAGCAGCCTGAACCTGCTTTACCAGGATACAGTGCGAAAAATGGGCATAGATCCCTCGAGGATCAAGCCCACCAAAACAACCTTTAAAGGGGTCATACCAGGTGTAGAAGCCAACTGTACAGGCTCAGTCACACTGGAAGTGGTCTTCGGATCTCCGGATAACTTCCGAAGCGAGGAGTTAATCTTCGACATAGTCCCGTTCCGTAGTGGCTATCACGCACTGCTCGGGCGAACCGCATTCGCAAAATTCAACGCGGTACCGCACTATGCATACCTCAAGCTCAAGATGCCAGGCCCTAGAGGAGTAATCATGGTCAATGGAAACACCGAACGCTCCCTCCGAACGGAGGAGCACACGGCAGCGCTCGCAGCAGAAGTACAAAGTAGCCTCTCTAGGCAGTTCTCCAGTTCAGCCTTCAAAAAGCCGGACACTGTCAAGCGCGCCTGAAGTACCCTACAACAAGCCCGCCCGGCACGTTCTGAGCTAGCGTAGCAATGCGGCCCCAACCCTAGCCCTCGCGATATAGCGAAACCAGTGCTTCGCGTACATAACTACACTCTTGAAATACCATGGGCACAGGGGAAGGGGCACTATCATGGCACGCCCGAAATACGGCTTAAACCGCACCAGGGGCTGCCGGATTCCTTTTTTTTTTTTCTTTTTTTCTCTTACTCTCAGGACTCCATACTTCGGATGACCCGTTCGGCAATTCAACTGCCGCACAAACGATGCAAGATCCAGGAAAGCAGACAAGCCACGCCGCATTATGGAACTCCCAGGTGGTCTCTATTGCAAGCAGTATACCTATTTTTTAATACAATTCCGCGGCCTGCCCCTGGCCAGGACATGTTAAATAGTCCAATTTCTTTTGCTTATCGCACTATTTGTATCGTTCCGCTTTCATAGCAGCCTTTCTATAAACAATGCATAGCTTTTTGTCTATTTTTTGCATTATCCTATTTATATATATATATATATGTTTATCAATAACATGTTGCATCCGTACACTGTGGTACGGCAAAAATATGCCAGGGGCTTCAGTACCCATCAATATGGCGTGAGAAGTCCGTACACTTTCACAAGTGCGGCACCCCGAACTTATAGCACTATATGCATCGGCTCCGAATCATGATTTGGGTCAATAGTTGGGTTTGCCCGGCTCCTATGTTTTGGTGCCTTACATTCCGCTATATCGGCTAAGGTAGCACTAGGAGAACTACTGCGATTGTGCCCCAGTTGAGCTAGGCTGAGCACCTCAGTAGAGAAAGCTAAAACTGACTGTCATGATGAGGCGAGAGACCGGTCGCTGTTCGAGAGGTTTTTCGAGTCCTTAAAGACTTATGCCGCTTCGAGCGAGGAACCGGCTTTGTCCGGCCAAGGCGTGGATAGCGCCCCGAACTCGGTCTTCTGAATACTAGGGGCTTCGCCGAAATTTAAAATTATAGAGTTCTATGGCTAAGTGAGAGTGTTCAAGCATTATAGTCCGATTGCCTTGTTCGTTGTGCTGAGCGCCTCCCTCGACGGACCCAATTATGGGAAAAAGAGCGCTCAGGTTTATCCCGAACACCCCAGCACTAGTGGCATGGGGGCAGAAGCCGACGACTGGCCATCTCTCAATTTTTTGATAAACGGCCGCACAGAAAGTAATATTTTAAATTCAAGCATTGCTTAGCGCATATGAACAAGTTTTCAGTGCACAGGATAACACGAGCGACTTCATTCAAAAATTACATCCTTGGTGCATTCATCCGCCATAAGGCGGGCACCGGCCAGAACATCCTTGTAATAGTTCTCGGGCTTGCGATGCTCCTTCCCCGGCGGCGGCCCGTCCCTCACAAGCTTCTCACCGTCCAGCTTACCCCAGTGCACCTTTGCACGGGCAAGGGCCCTACGGGCACCTTCGATGCAGACGGAGCGCTTGATGACCTCGAGCCTTGGACAAGTCTCCACCAGCCGCCGCACCAGTCCGAAGTAGCTCCCAGGCAGGGCCTCTCCAGGCCACATCCGAACTATGAAGCCCTTCAGGGCCTGTTCGGCCGCCTTGTGGAGCTCGACCAGCTGCTTCAGCTGGTCGCTCAAGGGCACAGGGTGTCCGGCCTTAGCGCACTGAGACCAAAACACCTTCTCCGTCGAGCTGCCTTCCTCGGCTCGGTAGAATGCGGCGGCATCGGATACGCCGCGGGGAAGATCTGCGAATGCCCCTGGAGAGCTCCGGATTCGGGTAAGTAACAAGTAGTTTACTTTTATATGTCTGCTTTGCATAGAGAATGCCTTACCCGCCGCTATCTTTTTCACCGCATCCAATTCCTGGAGGGCCTTCTGGGCTTCGGCCTTGGCAGATTTGGCAGTTTTAAGGGCCGCAACAAGCTCGGACGCTCGCGTCTTCGAGTCGAGCTCCAAACTCTCACGTTTTTTCATGAGAGCCTGAAGCTCTTGCTGCACCTCGCCGACCTGCGCATCATATTTCTCCCGCTCGGTGCGCTCCGTGGCCGCTTTCTTCTCGGCCTCGGACAGCGCCTGCTTGAGGGTCGCCACCTCAGTTGTGGCCCCTACAATAAGCAATATACTCCTGTCATTTTTTGCAATTGCGTCTTTGTCGGTGTCAAAACCGGCGGATCTCGGGTAGTGGGTCCCGAACTGTGCGTCTAGGCCGGATGGTAACAGGAGGCAGGGAACACGATGTTTTACCCAGGTTCGGGCCCTCTTGATGGAGGTAAAACCCTACGTCCTGCTTGATTAATATTGATGATATGGGTAGTACAAGAGTAGATCTACCACGAGATCAAGGAGGCTAAACCCTAGAAGCTAGCCTATGGTATGATTGTTGTATATGGAGATGATTGCCTACGGACTACAACCCTCCGGTTTATATAGACATCGGATAGGGTTAGGGTTACATAGAGTCGGTTACAATGGTAGGAGATCTTGAATATCCGCATCACCAAGCTTGCCTTCCACGCCAAGGAAAGTCCCATCCGGACACGGGACGAAGTCTTCAATCTTGTATTTTCATAGTCCTGGAGTCTGGCTGAAGGTATAGTCTGGCTACCCGAACACCCCCTAATCCAGGACTCCCTCAGTAGCCCCCGAACCAGGCTTCAATGATGACGAGTCCGGCACGCAGATTGTTCGGCATTGCAAGGCGGGTTCTTCTCCAAATCTTGTGTACCTGTAGGAATAATGTCCGATTTTTGTAATGTAGTGCTCCTCGGCTTCCACGCCCAATAATGGCCATCTTTCACGTGTCAAACGAATGCGAAAAGCCGGGGTGTTTTTACATCCACACCCCTAGCCGTACAAACGAGCCGCCTATTTAACGGGATGGGGATTTAGGTCCAAACCACATCTTCTCCTTTCCGCAAGTTATCATCAGAGCGCTTCCAGCAAAGGTCCATTCCAACATGACCAGCCGTCGCAGCTCCTCCCCTCGACCCTCCGGTCCCAAACCCGGGGACTGGGAGAGTTGCACCATCCCGCATAGCGAGTTAGTGTCACTTCAGGCCAAGGGATTTCTCCCTCAGGCATACATGGTCCCGGTCCGAGCCGGTCTCGCCACCTACAATGGCGAAAAACAAGCGGAGAGCACCCCCAATCCTTCTAAAGGAGAGCGGGTGTGCCTCGTCCCCTATCTAATAAGGGGACTGGGATTTCCAATTCATCCATTTCTCCGTGGGCTTCTGGAGTTCTACAGCCTCCAGCTGCACAATCTCACGCCCGCCTCCGTATTGCATATTGCGGGTTTTGTCGCCCTTTGTGAGCTATTTTTAGGCGTTGAGGCTCATTTCACGCTGTGGAAGAGGTTATTCTGCCTGGTGCCCCGTTCTCAAGAGGGGTCTATATACCAAGTGGGCGGAGCCGAAGTATGGCGCATCGCCGGGACCGGATACCTATCCGGAACCCCAAAGAAGGCGTCCGAGGACTGGCCTTCAGAATGGTTTTACATAGACAACGTCCCGCTACCAGACCTTATCCGGGTCGGTCTCCCTGAGTTTAACAGTGCTCCATTGAAGAAACGCTTGAGCTGGCGTCCGCGAAGCTCTCAGAGAGAAAGCGACAGAGACGTCCTTTACCTGATGGGCCGGATAAGACTGTTGGCTCATTCCGGACTAACCATGATTGGAGTCATGGCCGCATGCATTATGCGGGGGGTACAGCTGCTTCAATATAGATGCCACCCCATGTGGGATTTCAACGGGGAGGATGACGCCACACGTTACGGTTGTAAGGGGCCGGCCTCAACCGCCGCCTTAGTAAAGATCTTATCCTCTTTATACAAGGGAGAAAAGGAGGAATTCCTCCGCGTCAACCCATGGGCCAAATTCAGTATGTACGGTCCTCCAAGTTGGGTAAGTGAACAATTGCGCTTGCCCGTTTGTTTTATACTTCCATGGTTAGATAGGTAGTCTAACGACTTCAATGCAGGAACTGCGACAGGAGGTAAAGGATATAAACAGCCGCCCTCCACAGGCCGAGGACCCCGAACGGTCCCTCAATCCGGACTCCGAAGAGGATCCGGACATATCGGTGGAGCTTATCGACGGGGTGTTCTATCAGCTAAGCAAGGACAATACCTTGGTAGCCATTACGGCGGATTACCCAGGGTTAATCCCGGTCTCCCAGGTGACAGAAACCGGGGTCTTATTCTCTTGAAAGAGATTCCACCCTCACGTAGCCCGGTGTTTCTGACGACAACCGTGTTTTGCAGGGGAGATTTCCGAGGCAGGAGGCCGAACCTGCGACGGCTAGCCAACGAGGGGCCGCAGGGCCCCGTGGGGCAAAAAGGAATGTAGTCCGGACTGAGATGCCGGCGCAAAGGTATAGTGCACCCTCTGTTTCCCTGGAGTTAGTCTGTCAGGCCATATTAACGTTCGTGCTATCTTCAGAACGAAGAGACCTCGCCGGACTACATCCGGAGAGGTTGCCAATCGCGCCTCCACCAGCCAGGCTCCAACGTCTGGCCAGGAAGCGGAGGCGAGCACAAGGCGCGCACCGGACGCTCCTCCGACAGAGGATGCGGACAGGTTGTCTGCCACAAATTCTGAAGTGGAGAGTGCCATGAACCACAGGCGTCGCCGGACAATTCTACGTGACGCTTGTTTCTCCCAAGAGGCTTTAGATGCCTTTAATTCGGGAGATGCATACCTCCGTGCCGCTCAAAATGGTTTAGCTAGAGCCACGGAGCAGTATGTAAAAGACATACGGGTAAGAAATTT
Organism: Triticum urartu; assembly: GCF_003073215.2. Taxonomy (NCBI): domain Eukaryota; kingdom Viridiplantae; phylum Streptophyta; class Magnoliopsida; order Poales; family Poaceae; genus Triticum; species Triticum urartu. The sequence goes on along the minus strand of NC_053025.1, from coordinate 68,367,587 downwards.
TTGGTTAAATATATATATATATATATATGCCAGTAGCCCCCGAGACTTGAAGCAGTTAGAGCAACTGATTTAAGGATCATTTAATATGCAGGTTCTTACAGAGAAGAATACCGTACTGTCCCAGGAGCTGGAAAAGTGCAAGGCCCAACTAGAGGCCGCACTAGCCGCAGCAGGGGAGTCCAAAGAGACCCCCTCAGGTAAGATACACTTTGAAAGATTAGTATTGTGCGGTGTGGGTGCAAATCTGACAAATCATATTGCAGATGGCGCCGGACTCGATCCGGACAAGCAACAACTCTTACGTCGGCTAAAGGCCGGTGAGAGTACGTTGACAAAGGTGAGGTGAGAGAAGAATGATCTTCAGGATGCCAACACCAAGCTGGACGTCGAACTTAAAGATGTTCGTGGCCAGTTGTCGGACTCCACGAAGGAGAATCAGCGGCTTCGACGCGGCATTTTTAGTAAGTGCTTGAACGAACTTTGAAAAAAGAGTTCGGCGAGGAAGTCGACTAACAGAGTAATGTCTGTAGGTATGCTCACAGGTCGTCTTGCAGAGGAGATGCCCGGTTCTACGGGTGACCTTCTTCCCGAACTCTTGCAACTGCACGAGCAAATTCGGCAGGCGATGCGGGGTATTGCCCAAGCCTTATGGCCTGCCCACTCCGTGCCCGAGGGCCTTGGAGAGCTTGCGGAGAAGCTGAAGGGAGCTCGGCGGCGCTTCCGGTTGTGGAAGATATCGGCCTGCCGACAAGGCGCTAGGGAGGCCTGGGCCATGGTGAAGACCCGTTTTACGAAGTCTGACCCAAACCACATGGCCGAGGTCGGACCAGTGGGGCCTGACGGGAAGGAGATCCCTGTAAGCTTAGTATACGGCCAAGTAGAGTTGGCCGCGAAGTATTCCCAGCAGGACTGTAAATTAGACATCCTGTTAGATGGTATAGAAGAGGAATACAATCAGTCAGAATGACCGTGTAATTTTGAATTGACATGTATAATGCCTTCTAGCCGGATTGTAGATCGTTTGTCGTTGCCGACCTTTTCGCTTCAACCTCGGGACCTGACGGTCCGGAGTGTGTCCGAATACCCTAGCGGTTATATAAGAACCAGGGTATGCGTGGAGACCAGGCGTAGGGGTCATCAGTGCTTTATCAGACAAGTGCCCAACTAGTTATGTTATATTACATGGTTAGTAAGAAACATCTTCCAGAGAGAATAGTTCCGTTAAGGGTTCCTTTCGCTGGGAGGCATGCCCTAAGGTGCATGTCCGGACTGCGTGAAGAGACGCAGAAAAAAGCATCTGGAGGCGCATAAAATGAGTAAAAAGATCATCTTTTATTTCACCGACCGAATATTCCCTTAAGAACGCTAGCTTTCGGCTTCACCCAGTCTGAGGTACACATCCGGCTGGCCCGGCAGTAACAATCGCAGAGGTGCTCCCTTTACCGCCTAGCCGAACAATCGGGAACGTAGGGGTAAGCACAGGAGCCAGGCAACCCAGCTTGGCCAAAACTTAAGTCATATCGATGCATATAATGGTGAAGAAAAAAGGTACATGCGGAAGTTTGACGCATGTGTTGGGCGTGCAGCCCGTATAAATAAGCTTCTGTTAAAGAAGCCCCCAGGTTTAATGAGCGCGAGTGGCGCGTCACTAGATGAGCCTTTAAGGGCTATGAAAGAAAAAAATGGGAAGGAGAGAAATGTAAGACATAAAAATACAAAAAAGGGATGGACAGAGGAAGGAGACGAACACAGAGTCCGGCGCTAGGCATAGAATCTTCGGAGACGGGTGGCGTTCCACGGGTTCGGCTCGAGTCGGTTGTTTGACGCATCTCGCAGGCGGTACGCCCCACCAGTCAGGGCTTGGTCGATTATGAATGGACCTTCCCACTTGGGCTTGAGTTTGTCCTTTTCTTATCCGGCAGGCGTAGAACTAGTTCGCCAACATTGTAATTTTTGGCCCGTACTTCTCTGCTTTGGTATCTTCGGGCCTGCTGTTGATAAAATGCGGAACGAGCTTTTGCCACATCGCGCTCCTCCTCCAAGGCGTCCAAGTTGTCCTGCCGATCGAGCCCGGCTTCTCTTTCTTCGTACATGCGCACTCTAGGTGAGTCATGAATTATGTCGCAGGGCAGAACTGCTTCTGCGCCGTACACCATAAAAAATGGTGTGTATCCGGTGGTGCGATTTGACGTGGTCCGCAGCCCCCATAGCACGGAGTCGAGCTCCTCTACCCAGTGTGTGTTAGATTCCTTGAGGGACCGCACCAGTCTGGGTTTAATGCCGCTCATGATAAGACCATTTGCACGTTCGACCTGGCCGTTGGTTTGTGGGTGATAGACGGAAGCATAATCGAGCTTGATGCCCATGTTTTTGCACCAGAGTTTTACCTCGTCGGCGGTAAAGTTTGTACCGTTGTCGGTTATGATGCTGTGGGGGACGCCATAACGGTGTACAACCCCGGATATGAAGTCTATCACAGGTCCGGATTCGGCCGTTTTAACAGGCTTGGCTTCTATCCATTTGGTGAACTTATCCACCATGACCAGTAAGTATTTTTTCCTATGGGTTCCACCTTTAAGGGGTCCGACCATGTCAAGCCCCCCGACCGCAAAAGGCCAGGTGATGGGTATAGTTTGGAGTGCGGTTGGTGGCATATGGCTTTGGTTGGCAAAAGGTTGGCAACCAGGGCATCGTTGGACTAGGTCCTGAGCGTCTGCTCGGGCCGTCGGCCAGTAAAAGCCTATACGGAAAGCCTTGCTAACAAGGGACCGAGCAGCGGCGTGGTGACCACCGAGTCCGGCATGAATTTCAGCCAGGAGGTTCCGCCCTTCCTCTTCGGAGATGCACCTTTGAAGGACTCCGGTAGTGCTTTTCTTATAAAGTTCTCCCTCATGGACTCTGTAGGCCTTAGATCGCTACACTATGCAGCGGGCCTCATTTTGGTCCTCCGGGAGTTCCTGCCTAGTAAGGTAGGCTAGGAATGGTTCTGTCCATGGGGCGATAACTGCCATTATTACGTGGGCTGAAGGTGTAATTTCGTTGGCAGAGCCTCCAATTGTGTCAGATTGTTCGGCGTCGAGTGGTGCGGCTGGGTTCGGGCTGTTATTTGCGGGTTCCCCCTCCCATGTTACGGATGGCTTGCACAATCTTTCCAAAAAGACGTTGGGGGGACTGCATCGCGTTTTGCTCCGATGCGTGCTAGGACGTCCGCCGCTTGATTGTTTTCTCGGGCTATATGGTGAAACTCCAGCCCTTCGAACCGAGCTGACATTTTTAGGACGGCGTCGCGGTAAGCTGCCATTTTTGGGTCCTTGGCGTCGAAGTCTCCATTTATTTGGGATATTGCGAGGTTTGAATCCCCGCGTACCTCTAGGTGCTGGATACCCATGGATACTGCTATCCGGAGGCCATGTAGGAGGGCCTCATATTCGGCTGCATTGTTGGAATCCGTGTACATGATCTGGAGCACATATTGGACTGTGTCTCCTATGGGGGACGTCAGGACAACGCCGGCCCCCAGTCCGGCCAACATTTTGGAGCCGTCGAAATGCATAATCCAGTTTGAATATGTGCCGTACTCTTTAGGGAGCTCGGCCTCCGTCCATTCTGCGACGAAGTCGGCCAAAACTTGCGATTTAATAGCTCGCCGTGGCTTATAGGTTATATCGAACGGGAGAAGCTCGATGGCCCATTTTGCAATCCGGCCCGTTGCATCATGGTTGTTGATAATATCGTTTAGTGGCACTTCCGAGGCTACTGTTATGGAACACTCTTGAAAGTAGTGTCGTAGCTTCCGGGATGCCATGAATACCGCGTATGCAATCTTTTGATAATGCGGGTACCATGATCTGCATGGAGTGAGGACAGTGGACACGTAGTAGACCGGCCTTTGAAGGGGGAATTTGTGTCCGTCTGTTTCCCGCTCGACAACGAGCACTGCGCTGACAACTTGGTGTGTTGCTGCAATGTACAATAACATTGGTTCGCTGGTGATTGGCGCGGCCAGGACTGGGTTTGTTGCCAATATGGCTTTTATTTCATCAAGTCCGGCCATGGCGGCATCCGTCCACTCGAAGTGTTCGGTGCGCCGAAGGAGGCGATAAAGGGGTAGTGCCTTTTCTCCCAAGCGGGAGATGAAGCGGCTTAAAGCCGCCACGCATCCGGTTAATTTTTGTATTTGTTTAAGGTCCTTTGGGACATCCAATTGTGACAAAGCTCAGATCTTGGCTGGGTTTGCTTCAATTCCTCTACCGGATACAATGAAGCCCAAGAGCTTCCGGCTGGAACACCGAAGACGCATTTTTCTGGGTTGAGCTTGATGTCATATTTTCGGAGGTTATCGAATGTAAGCCTCAAGTCATTTACTAGGGATTCGACATGTCTTGATTTGACGACCACATCATCCACATACGCCTCCACTGTTTTGCCGATCTGGTTTGCCAGACATGTCTGGATCATGCGCTGATATGTTGCGCCGGCGTTTTTCAGCCCGAAGGGCATTGTGTTGAAGCAGAATGGGCCGTATGGTGTGATGAATGCTGTTGCAGCTTGGTCTGATTCTGCCATCTTGATTTGATGGTAACCGGAGTATGCGTCGAGGAAACACAACAAATCGTGTCCTGCGGTGGCATCGATAATTTGATCGATACGGGGGAGGGGGAAGGGATCCTTTGGGCAAGCCTTGTTAAGGTCTTTAAAATCGACACACAGGCGCCAGGATTTGTCCTTCTTTGGTACCATCACCAGGTTTGCTAGCCAGTCCGGATGTTTTATGTCTCTGATGAAGCCGGCCTCTAATAGCTTGGCTAGCTCCTCTCCCATAGCCTCTCTCTTGGGTTCGAAAAAACGCCGAAGGGCTTGTTTGACAGGTTTAAATCCTTTTAGGATATTTAAGCTGTGTTCGCCCAGCCTGCGTGGGATCCCTGGCATGTCTGAAGGGTGCCAGGCGAAGATGTCCCAGTTCTCTCGTAGGAACTCTCGCAGTGCAGCGTCTGCATCAGGGGTCAGTCGTGCCCCGATGGAAGCTGTTTTATTGGGGTCCGTTGGATGGACCTGGAATTTGACTATTTCGTCAGTTGGCTTGAAGGACGTGGATTTGGATCTCTTATCGAGTATCACATCATCCCTGTTAACCGTGGAGCGCAGCGCAGTCAGTTCCTTGGCCGCTAAGGCTTCGGATAGCGCCTCAAGGGCTAATGCGGTCGTCTTGTTTTCGGCGCGGAGTGCTATGTCCGGATCACTAGCTAGAGTGATAATTCCATTCGGCCCGGGCATCTTAAGCTTCATGTACCCATAATGGGGTATTGCTTGGAAGATTGTGAATGCTTCCCGCCCTAGTAAAGCGTGATATCCGCTCTTAAACGGGGCCACCTGAAACGTGACTTCTTCGGACCTGTAATTATCCGGCGTGCCGAACACCACATCTAGTGTGATTTTTCCTATGCAGCGCGCTTCCCGACTGGGGATTATTCCTCTAAAGGTTGTGCTGCTTCGCTCGACGCGGTTCCAGTCTATTTCCATTTTTTGAAGGGTTTCCTCATAAATGAGGTTCAGTCCGCTGCCTCCATCCATGAGAACCTTGGTGAGGTGAAAGCCGTCCACTATGGGACTGAGGACCAATGCGGCTGGTGCTCGGGCTGTACGGAATCTAGGTTCATCACTTGTGTTGAAGGTAATGGTAGTGTCGCTCCATGGATTTATTGTTGCAACTTGATAGACTTCGGCGAGGCCGCGGAGTGTTCTTTTTCGCACATTTTTTGATGCGAAAGTCTCGAAGACTATGAGAACGGTACTGGTGTCCTTGGGCTGGCTTTCTGCGGCCTCCGGAATTAAGAGGTCCTCGCCGATTTTGGCCACCTGCCGGAGTATCCAACATGCTCTAAGGCTGTGAGTTGGTGTGGCGTCCTCTGTACTGTGAATTCTACAGGGTCCATCAAGCCATCTTTCCAGTACGGTTCCATGCCCTGTAGAGGGTTTTGGCTTTTTGGTGTTTATCCCGGGTGTCCTGTGATGATGCACCCTTTTAGTTCGGACGGGATTACTATTCAAGGCCGGATTATCCCAAAAATTTATTTCGGTTTTCCAGGCGCTTTCCATCGCACAGTATTTTTGTACTATGGACGCCAAGTCAGCGAAGCGTGTGATATCACGATGACTTACGGCGTTAAGGATTCCCTTGTCCGTGCAATTACTACAGAAAATTGAGATTGCGTCTTCCTCACGGCAATCCTTTATCCTGCTCATGACCAGGAGGAATCTGGCCCAGTAATGATGTACTGTTTCCTCGGGCCTCTGCCTGATTTGGGAGAGATCGCTTATGATCGGGTGGGCGGGTGTCGTTGAATCTGAAACCTCACCCAATCCAAGATTCGAAGGCCGAAGAGTTTCCGAACTCTGAAGTTCGGATTCTTGGATGTTTTCAAGTGAATCTGGCCCGTTGCCTGATCCTAAGCTCAGGTCTTGAGTTACATCTCCCCCTCCGCGGGTATCCGGCTTGGAGGGGTCGGGAATTCAGACGTAGCTAGTCCTTAAAATAGATGAAGGGTCGCCGCACTGCGTCTCTACCACGGCAACGTGGTGGGTGACTTGGGGAGAGTTAATTTCTCTTAGATCGGGTTTAAGCCCAACCTGGTCGTAATCCGTAGCGACCCCCAGGGCGGCGATGCGATCCAAGAGCTCGTTTACGGAAGAGAGCTCCATTGGATCTAGCTGCTCGACAAGCTTCGAGCTGACGTGTAGGTTGCTTTTGATGACCCGAGAGGTCACCGTCGGCGCAACAGCTGAGCAGGCGGTCATGAGGAAAGCACCTAGCCGGAGGGTTTGGCCGACAGCCAAGGCTCCCTTAGCAACGGCGCCGTCTTTAAAGACGGGAGAAGGCATCCTTCCTGATTGTGATGGCACAGAGGAACTCTCAATGAAAGCACCAATGTCGGTGTCAAAACCGGTGGATCTCGGGTAGTGGGTACCGAACTGTGCGTCTAGGCCGGATGGTAACAGGAGGCAGGGAACACGATGTTTTACCCAGGTTCGGGCCCTCTTGATGGAGGTAAAACCCTACGTCCTGCTTGATTAATATTGATGATATGGGTAGTACAAGAGTAGATCTACCACGAGATCAAGGAAGCTAAACCCTAGAAGCTAGCCTATGGTATGATTGTTGTATATGGAGATGATTGCCTACGGACTACAACCCTCCGGTTTATATAGACATCGGATAGGGTTAGGGTTACATAGAGTCGGTTACAATGGTAGGAGATCTTGAATATCCGCATCGCCAAGCTTGCCTTCCACGCCAAGGAAAGTCCCATCCAGACACGGGACGAAGTCTTCAATCTTGTATCTTCATAGTCCTGGAGTCCGGCTGAAGGTATAGTCCGGCTACCCGAACACCCCCTAATCCAGGACTCCCTCAGTCTTCTTATAGGCATTTTTTCTATAAGGTATCTCTTACCTTCTTTCTCCTCGAGCTGCCGTTTGGCAAGGCCGAGCCTTGCTCGGTCCGCTCGAGGCCCTGCTTCAGGGCGCCCACCTCCGCAGTCAGTGCGGCGGTGGCCAGCAGCGAAGCTTGCATACGTATATTGACTCCTTTTTAGTTAGACTCCTACGATATTTAATAGATCCTCTATTTGTCTTTTCTTTCCGAACGCCAAACAGAGCATCAGGGGCTACTGTCTATGCGGTAATATTTTTACATATTTTTTACTTACCTCAAAGCCTGTTAGAAGGCTAGCACAAGCTTTAGTCAGTCCGCTTTTGGCGGACCGAACCTTCTGGACCACCGTACTCATGATGGTACGGTGCTCCTCGTCGATGGAGGCGCCCTTAAGCACCTCCAGTAGATTGTCCGGCGCCTCCGGTTGGACGGAGGACGCCGGCTCAATAGGCTTGCTCCTCTTGGCAGGAGTTCGCCTGTCGTGGTCCGGAACCGTTGATGATTCCGGCACGGTGTCCGGCTTAAAGCCGGACTTGGAGCCCTGGGGGGTCTTGTCCCCTTTACTCATGGAGTCCGGGAGGTCGCCTCGCGGCTCCTCCTGGACCGCCTCCTCTTGCCCCGGAGCTTGTCGCGATGCCACTTCGGCGTCATCCGTAGCACAGGGGGAGGCAGCGGGCGGAACTGAATTCACGTGCGATGAATCCAGGGAGCCGCTCGATGACTCGTCGAGCCCGTCCATGGGCGGGCTGCATGATTACATTCGACATTAGGGAAAGCTGTGCAACAAAAGGAATATCATGAGTTACTCTAGTATCCGAACGCTTACGATTTCACCGGACGCTTGGCCCTGTCCGGCCACTCCTCTTCGTCCTCCTCTGCGTCGGGGGCGTAGTCCAGCGGAGGGGTTTTCCTCTTTTTGGACCCGTCGGCCTCCCCTATTGGGGTGGCCTTCCTCTTCTTTCCTCCGCCCGCTGGAGGGGGGGAGGTTTCTTCTTCCTCCTCGTCTTCACGGGAGGAGTGCGTCACGGACTCATCGGACGACGAGTCCGACACCACCATATGCCCGGAACTCTTTCGAGTCCCCGTGGCCTTCTTCTTCTTGGCCTTCTTCTCCGGCACCACATAAGGTGCCGGAACCAGCAGCTTCACTAGGAGAGCAGGGGCTGGGTCTTCGGGCAAGGGAGCCGGACAAGTTAACCTGTCCAGACTTCGCCTGCCAATCCTGTCAAAGGTGAGGGAGTTTATATCCCGCATAGAGTCAAACTATGAAGAAAACTTAACATCCTGTAAAAGGTGAAAATATTTTACCTCGCCAACAGGACGCTGCGAGCTGAATCCACGGTCTTCGGAGGCGGATGTGGGAGCCTCGGTGCCTTTGGTTAGCCCCTTCCAGACATCTTCGTACGTCGTGTCGAAGAGCCTGCTCAGAGTTTGGTGCTGCGCCGGGTTGAACTCCCACAAATTGAAGTCCCGTTCTTGACACGGAAGGATCCGGCGGACGAGCATGACCTGGACTACGTTGACAAGCTTGAGCTACTTGTTCACCAGGGACTGGATGCATTTTTGCAGTCCGGTCACCTCTTCTTCGTCGCCCCACGACAAGCCCGTCTCCTTCCAGGACGTGAGCCGTGCAGGGGGTCCGGACCGGAATTCAGGGGCTGCGATCCACTTCGGATCGCGTGGCTCTGTAATGTAAAACCACCCTGACTGCCACCCCTTCAAGGTCTCCACAAAGGAGCCCTCGAGCCATAGGACGTTGGCTATTTTGCCCGCCATGGCACCTCCGCACTCCGCCTGGTTGCCGCGCACCACCTTTAGCTTGACGTTGAAGGTCTTGAGCCAGAGGCCGAAATGGGGGCGGATGCAGAGGAAAGCCTCGCACACGACGATAAACGCCGAGATATTGAGGATGAAGTTCGGGGCCAGATCGTGGAAATCTAGGCCATAGTAGAACATGAGCCCGCGGACAAATGGGTGGAGAGGAAAACCCAGTCCGCGGAGGAAGTGGGGAAGAAATACTACCCTCTCATGGGGCCTTGGGGTGGGGAGAAGCTGCCCCTCCTCAGGAAGCCGGTGCGCGATGTCTTTGGACAGGTATCCGGCCTTCCTTAGCTTTTTGATATGGCCCTTCGTGACGGAGGAGACCATCCACTTGCCTCCCGCTCCGGACATTGTTGGAGAAGGTTGAGGTAGGAAGTGCGGGCTTGGGCGCTGGAGCTCGGGTGCGCAGAAGATGGATAGGCAAAGGAGGAAGAAGGCGTAGGTAAAAGGGAGGATCCTTATCCCCTTATATGAGCGGATGCAACTATGCGTCCCCACCAGCCTAGTAAAACTCGCTTGCCTCCCAAGCACCGTGATAAATGGCGCGGTTGGGTTACCCACGTCCGTATTGATGAGAATCTCATAAATGGGGGACACGATCTCTACTTTGACAAGACGTGCCAAGGAAACCGCCTCGCAAAACACGCTGAGGGGGAAAAGTGAAAACGATTCGAATAAAGGCTTGGCCGTAGTGTGATGTCGCGCTGCGGAATACGTCAGCAGATTAGATTTGTGTTAATATTATTCTCTCTGTGGCAATACGTGGAAACTTATTTTGCAAAGTTGGACACTACTCTTGGTGTTTACAAACTTTTATGAAGAATTTGGAGGAGGAACCCGCCTTGTAATGCCGAAGACAATCTACGCGCCGGACTCGTCGTCATTGAAGCCTGGTTCAGGGGCTACTGAGGGAGTCCTGGATTAGGGGGTGTTCGGGTAGCCGTACTATACCTTCAGCCGGACTCCAGGACTATGAAGATACAAGATTGAAGACTTTGTCCCGTGTCCGGATGGGACTTTCCTTGGCGTGGAAGGCAAGCTTGGCGATGCGGATATTCAAGATCTCCTACCCTTGTAACCGACTTTGTGTAACCCTAACCCTCTCCGGTGTCTATATAAACCGGAGGGTTTTAGTCCGTAGGACAACTTCATATACAACAATCATACAATAGGCTAGCTTTTAGGGTTTAGCCTCCTTGATCTCGTGGTAGATCTACTCTTGTACTACCCATATCATCAATATTAATCAAGCAGGACGTAGGGTTTTACCTCCATCAAGAGGGCCCGAACCTGGGTAAAACATCGTGTTCCTTGCCTCCTGTTACCATCCGGCTTAGACGCACAGTTCGGGACCCCCTACCCGAGATCCGCCGGTTTTCACACCGATAGCAAGCCATAGAGAATAAATAGATCTTTAATAAGAAGAATGACGTTGACGGTAATGTTACTATCTACAAAGCTCGACTTGTTGCGAAAGGTTTTCGACAAGTTCAAGGAGTTGACTACGATGAGACCTTCTCACTCGTAGTGATGCTTAAGTCTGTGCGAATCATGTTAGCAATTGCCGCATTTTATGATTATGAAATTTGGCAAATGGATGTCAAAACTACATTCCTTAATGGATACCTTAAAGAAGAGTTGTATATGATGCAACCAGAAGGTTTTATCGATCCAAATGGTGCTAACAAAGTGTGCAAGCTCCAGCGATCCATTTATGGACTGGTGCAAGCCTCTCGGAGTTGGAATATATACTTTGATAATGTGATCAAAGCATATGGTTTTATACAGACTTTTTGAGAAGCCTGTATTTACAATAAAGTGAGTGGGAGCTCTATAGCATTTCTGATATTATATGTGGATGACATATTGTTGATCGGAAATGATACTGAATTTCTGAATAGCATAAAAGTATACTTGAATAAGAATTTTTCAATGAAAGACGTCGGTGTAGCTGCTTATATATTGAGCATCAAGATCTATAGAGATAGATCAAGACGCTTAATTGGACTTTCACAAAGCACATACCCTTGATAAAGTTTTAAAGAAGTTTAAAATGGATCAAGCAAAGAAAGGGTTCTTGCCTATGTTACAAGGTGTGAAGTTGAGTTAGACTCAATGCCCGACCACTGCAGAAGATAGAGAGAAAATGAAATATGCTTCAGCCATAGGTTCTATCATGTATGCAATGCCGTGTACCAGACGTGATGTGTGCCTTGCTATTAGTTTAGTAGGGAGGTACCAAAGTAATCCAGGAGTGGATCACTGGACAGCGGTCAAGAACATCCGGAAATACCTGAAAAGGACTAAGGATATGTTTCTCATTTATGGAGGTGACAAAGAGCTCGTCGTAAACGGTTACGTCGATGCAAGCTTTGAGACTGATCCGGATGACTCTAAGTCACAAACCGGATATGTATTTTTATTGAATGGTGGAGCTGTAAGTTGGTGCAGTTCCAAGCAGAGCATCGTGGTGGGATCTACGTGTGAAGCGGAGTACATAGCTGCTTCAGAAGCAACAAATGAAGGAGTTTGGATGAAGGAGTTCATATCCGATCTAGTTGTCATACCTAGTGCATCGGGACCAATGAAAATCTTTTGTGACAATACTGGTGCAATTGCCTTGGCAAAGAAATCCATATTTCACAAGAGAACCAAGCACATCAAGAGACGCTTCAATTCCATCCACGATCAAGTCAAGGAGGGAGACATAGAGATTTGCAAAATACATACGGATCTGAATGTTGCAGACCCGTTGACTAATCCTCTCTCACGAGCAAAACATGATCAGCACCAAGACTCCATGGGTGTTAGAATCATTACAATGTAATCTAGATTATTGACTCTAGTGCAAGTGGGAGACCGAAGGAAATATGCCCTAGAAGCAATAATAAAGTTGTTATTTATATTTCCTTATATCATGATGAATGTTTATTATCCATGCTAGAATTGTATTAACCGGAAACTTAGTACATGTGTGAATACATAGACAAAATAGAGCGTGACTAGTATGCCTCTACTTGACTAGCTCGTTAATCAAAGATGGTTAATGTTGGCATCCTGGGAACGGGGGTCCCCAGACTTGCCTGCCTGCGACCCATATGGCGCGGCTCCACCAGCGGCCCTGTACGGCCCATCTTTACCAGCAAACACTCAAGACCCTCGCGAGGGGCCAAGCCTCACAAGGCGGACGATGCAAGACCTCCTTGGGGGCGGCCTCACCAGGATGGCTTGCGATGGGCAGAAAGATCAAGGCAAGGAGCACCTCGCGAGGTTCCTGTGACGCAAGCCATGACGACCAAGGCCAGGCGGGCACCAGGCGGGCGCCCGCAAGCGCAGGAGCGGAGTCCCGAGGTGTCAAGCAAAGGTTTCCATATCGATGCAACGAGACCAAGGCCAGCAGGACGGCGGTCACCGTGGAGCCCAGGATAGCGTCACCGCCAGAGCCTTTGGCAGACGAAGACCATCTTTTGTCGGGATAGCTTGTACTAGTTGTCCCCCTTCAAACTGGCCGTTGTGGGATCCCTTCCCGTCTAATATTTGGGAAGAGGACCCGGGCCTCTATAAATAGGACTAGCCACCACCGCAGGGAGGCATTGATGACCCACAAGTGTAGGGGATCTATCATAGCCTTTTCGATAAGTAAGAGTGTCGAACCCAACGAGGAGCAGAAGGAAATGATAAGCAGTTTTCAGCAAGGTATTCTCTGCAAGCACTGAAATTATCGGTAACAGATAGTTTTGTGATAAGGTAATTTGTAACTGGTAGCAAGTAATAAAAGTAAATAAGGTGCAGCAATATGGACCAATCCTTTTGGTAGCAAAGGACAAGCCTGGAAAAACTCTTATATAAAGGAAAGCGCTCCCGAGGACACATGGGAATTATCGTCAAGCTAGTTTTCATCACGCTCATATGATTCACGTTCGGTACTTTGATAATTTGATATGTGGGTGGACCAGTGCTTGGGTATTGTCCTTCCTTGGACAAGCATCCCACTTATGATTAACCCCTATTGCAAGCATCCGCAACTACAACAGAAGTATTAAGGTAAACCTAACCATAGCATGAAACATATGGATCCAAATCAGTCCCTTACGAAGCAACGCATAAACTAGGGTTTAAGCTTCTGTCACTCTAGCAACCCATCATCTACTTATTACTTCCCAATGCCTTCCTCTAGGCCCAAACAATGGTAAAGTGTCATGTAGTCGATGTTCACATGACAACACTAGAGGAAAGACAACATACATCTCATCAAAATATCGAACGAATACCAAATTCACATGACTACTTATAGCGAGACTTCTCCCATGTCCTTAGGAACAGACGTTCTACTCACAAAGCATATTCATGTTCATAATTAGAGGGGTATTAATATGCATAATGGATCTGAACATATGATCTTCCACCAAATAAACCAACTTGCATCAACTACAAAGAGTAATCAACGCTACTAGCAACCCACAAGTACCAATCTGAGGTTTTGATACAAAGATTGGATACAAGAGATGAACTAGGGTTTGAGAGGAGATGGTGCTGGTGAAGATGTTGATGGAGATTGACCTCCTCCCGGTGAGAGGATCATTGGTGATGACGATGGTGATGATTTCCCCCTCCCGGAGGGAAGTTTCCCCGGCAGAACAGCTCCGCCGGAGCCCTAGATTGGTTCTGCCTCATGGCGGTGGAGTTTCGTCCCGTGAGCTTGCTTATGATTTTTTCCTCGATGAAAGACTCCCTATAGCCAAAGATGGGCATCAGAGGGCTGCCAGGGGGCCTACGAGGCAGGGGGCACGCCCCCCACCCTCGTGGACGGTGGGTGGCCCCCTCTGGTACTTCTTTCGCCCAATATTTTTTATATATTCTGAAATATGCTCCCGTGAAGTTTCAGGACTTCTGGAGATGTGCAGAATAGGTCTCTAATATTTGCTCCTTTTCCAGCCCAGAATTCCACCTGCCGGCATTCCCCCTCTTCATGTAAACCTTTTAAAATAAGAGAGAATAGGCATAAGTATTGTGACATAATGTGTAATAACAACCCATAATGCAATAAATATCGATATAAAAGCATGATGCAAAATGGACGTATCAGGCATCTCATCCTGGACTGGATCCATTCCACCAAGGCCACCAGACAAGCTCACAAAGCACAAGAACACCTCTCCTCAGGAGGCTGTTCTTCCCTTGTAACTGTTCATCCTCATCCCCAGAGGCAATCCACCACACCACACTGGATGTAACTCCCCGGACACACCCGCCGGTGGTCGTTACTCCTCGCGGGATCTAGACTGGCCCCACAGATCAATACTAGTCTTTTCTGCGCAATTTGTCCTCACTCGTGCGCACCCGGGAGCAACTTCCCGGTCGGTCACCCATCCTGACACTGCTGCAAGCTGAGCACACTTAACTTTGGAGTTCTGTCCGAATGGGCTCCTGGAAAATAAGGAATTCCTTATTGATATGAGTAGTCTATCATCCCTAATAAGCGAGGCTATCACACTGGAGTAGGGTATTACACCACATCGGTGGCCTGAACCAGTATAAATCTTGTGTTCCTTTTTCTGCGGGTTCGACGCGCTAAGCCTTGAGATTGCCATGAGGGAGAGCTAGAGGGGGAGAGATCTTCATGCGCACCCCAGTGTTCGAACCTCAAGGGTTTTTGCCGGATACCGAAATCCGACATTTGGGCCGCCAGGTAGGGGTGCGCCGAAGCCTCTCCCCCATCGGCAGCCCCGCCAGCACTCTACAGCGCCGATGTTCGGTGACCCGAGGGCCGACGCCGATCACTGGGCAGCCTGGCCTGCCCGGGCGGCGCCGTCCGCCCAAGAAGACCCAACTCTACGCTCCAGGTGGCATGCGCACCGCAAAGCGCCGAGGGGCGCGGGCGGCGTGGTCCGACGCCTTCCACCCTTACCCCGCGGCGCGCGCGGGCCACCGCAAGGGCCTCAAGCTACGTAGCGGCGACAGTGCCGCACTGCCGATGGGAACAAGTGAACATGAGGGCCGCGCTCACAGTGGCGCGGGAGCTGCTGCGATGCCAACCGATGGAGAGCGGCCAGGATGTATTGCTGGAGCGTGTTGCCGAGCTGTTGGACGCCGCAGCCAGGGGTGCGCCGCCTTTCTTCTCCTTGCTTAAGCCTCAGGCTGTGGCCGGATCGCACGGTGGGACTCATCGCGCCCACGCGCCCCCAGGCGCACCAGGAGGTTTCGTCGGCACCAGCGCAACCAGCGGCGCCGGACACCCAACCACACCTGTGCCTCCCCCAATGGGCGCAGGCATAAGCATTGCCACCCACGGTTCCGGCAGGATGCCTCCCTACTATCTGGCGCGTGAGTCAGGTGGCGTGGAGCGTGGGGCACCTCGGCGAGGTTTCCGGGGCAACGGCTCCAGAGGCCTATGTGCCCCGCATGATGGACCAGGAGTACATACCAAAAGACGACCCTGGTCCGTTCCTCGAGCCGGGTTGGAAAGAGGAGACGCTGGAAGCTGAGGCCTTCCAGGAGCTGCCCAGGAGCCTCGCCAACCACGCCGGCGACAGTAGCTACAAGGTACCACTAATCTCTCACGAGGAGGCTTACGCTAACCATGGGTCGCAGGTGAATCAGGTCACAACGGTGGACGACGGCCCCAACACAGCAGCCCCCATCTCGCCAGGGGAAGCACATTGGGGGCTGCGGGGGAGGAGCCAGGAGCAAGGCCCCTCCCCACATCATCTGGAGCAAGGCATCACCCGGAGGTAGGTCCTCTGCCGGGGAGGAACTAGCGAGCCTCCCCCCGGCAGAGGGCCCGTGGTCGCCGAGGGCGCTGCTAGCGTCCCCTTTGCCCCTTGGTATCGTCTTGGTTTCCAGACGCCCCAACGGTGGTCAAGAGCGGCGCAAGGCGAGGCCCTCGCCTGGCAATATGAAGTAAGGCTCATGCCTGTGAAGGTCTCCGCTCGTGACACACTCACGTAATAATGAGTGGGGCTGTACACGCCCCGGAGTCTCCGAAGTGCCGCCCTTGGGACTCGGGGGCTCCTGCCCACGTCCTAGTGGAAGCACCATGCTCCGCACTGGCCATCGACACTGTCCCCCAATGACTATGCTCACGGCCTGTGAAAGCACTTAGCTCCGCGCTGGTGAGAAGACTCGAAGACTAGCTAGGTGCCGGACGCGGCCATTTGCTTTTGACCTCTTTTCTGTAGCTCAGACTTGCAACTTTTGATCTTCAATTCGAAGTTGCGTTTTCATTAGCAATCATGCGGGGGGGGGGCATCCTTTCTTGTTCGTGTTGATATCGTGAGTTTCTGGATTCACGTTTTGTTTGAGATTTACGACCGCTATCTTCCCCCTTTCGAAAACCTTGCCAGCGGGGGCTGGCAGCGGGGCACGCGCACTACGCGTGCGTCTTGCCATTACTGGCGCTCGCTCCTCGCGAGGCCCTCTCGGGTGGACTAGCGGACCTCTCAGGAAACCAAAACCTCGCGAGCTCGTGAGGGGCTCCTCTCAGAAGGAATGCACGTCCACAACCGCCGAACCAGTTTGAAGCCCGGCTAAAGCAAAGTAAGTTACGGCATCAAGCCCGCAAGGGGAGTCGTGAGCACCCAGAGGCACGCTTTAAGCCTGGCCTAAGGAATGAAGTGGTAGTCTATTTACATGAGGGGTTTACCCTCTTAAAAATGCTCTTACATCGTGAGGGGCCGTACCCAAGCTTTTGCGTGCAGGTTCAAAATACAGGAGCAAGGGCTCAGCCGGACATATCGCTCACCTCGTCCCCCGAATCACTCCCGGACAGGTTGCTGGCGCCGTCGCTGTCGCTGTCTCCATCATCGCCAGCCGCACCGCCACCAGCCACGCCGCCATCAACCACGCCGCCCTCATCCACCGCAACCACCACCGCGTCGTCATCAGAAGCAAATGCCCTAACCAGAGCGTCCACATTGTAGTCCAGCCAGTGCACAGGGTGGCCATGGACGCCCTTGGGCACTGGGGCAATGGCGGCCGCGAAGTCAAAGTCAGGATTGGTGTTCAGGAGATGGCTAAAGACGCGGGAGAATGCACGCCCGAGAAGGCCTCGGCTCTTTTCGTCCACGAGCTCGCGAGCCCTCTCAGCACGGCTCTCCAGGTGCGTCACCACATCAGCGAAGAAGCGAAGATGGCTGGCGTAATCCTCGGCGTGGGGATGAGGGGCGTGCTCATTGCAGATGGTACCAAGCGCCCGGTTGGCCTTCGTCCGGAGGTCCCGAAGGACTCGGCGCTGATAACTCGCTGCCGAAGAGAGAGCAGCTCAGCATGGGCGGAAGCCAGCTCGGCCTGCACCGAGACCAGGGCAGCTGCGGTGGCTTTCTCACGTTGTTCCGCCTCAGCCAGCCCTGACATGAGGGCAGCGGTCCTGCCCACACCTTCGGCCTCCACGAGCTTCAACTTCAGGTCATACCGGTCGGCAAGATCCGCACGAGCCTCGGCCACCCTGCGGTCGACCTCCTCCTGGGCCCTGGCCTCGCGCACGCCGACAACATCCTCTGCTTGGGCGACTTGGCTCTCCCTTATCTCCAACCGCTCGAGCTCAAGGCTGCGCTCCGTGGCCTCCAGCAACAGTGCTTACTCGCACCTCAAGATCTCGTCCTCATCGGACGGGGTGCCCTTCATCGATGCAAGGCAACTCTGCGCGCCTCCACCTGCTGCTCCAGGGAGGCGTTCAAGGCCTAGACCTCCCTCCTGCGCTCCTCGGCGGCCGCGCAGCGATTGTCTGCCTCCTTGGCCTCCTCCAAGGCCCGGGCACTGGCCTCTCGCGAGGTTGCCAGGGATGCCTCCTTCAGGCGATGCCACTCCTCTGCCAGCCGGAGGCCTTCGGCATGCTCGCGCTGGAGGCGCCCGAGGTTGATAGCCCCCTTCAGGCGATGCCACTCCTCTGCCAGCCGGAGTCCTTCGGCTTCAAGGCGAGCGTCGACATCCGCGAGTTCTCCGCCGAGTCGGCTCATCGCACCCATTTCCTCTTGAAAGATCTCGTGGCGGACGACACTCCGCCCGTGCGCCAGCTTAAGCGTGCAACCAGGCCCATCCCCCGCAGCAGGGGTGGCAGACAGGATCCGAGCAGCTTGCCCCCTCCAGCAGGGGGCTGGGGGCTGGCACCCCCTGGGTCGCCGCCCGAGCTTCAGCAGGGGCCCGGATGGCTTGAGGCCCGTGATAACCCACAAGTATAGGGGTTTGCAACAGTTTTTGAGGCTAGAGTATTCAACCCAAATTTATTGACTCGACACAAGGGGAGCCAAAGAATATTCTCAAGTATTAGCAGCTGAGTTGTCAATTCAACCACACCTGGAAACTTAATATCTGCAGCAAAGTGTTTAGTAGCAAAGTAATATGATAGTAGTGGTAACGATAGCAAAAGTAATATTTTTGGTGTTTTGTAGTGATGATAACAGATAGCAACGGAAAAGTAAATAAGCGAAGAACAATATATGGAAAGCTCGTAGGCAATGGATCGGTGATAGAGAATTATGCCAGATGCTATCGATCATGTAACAGTCATAACCTAGGGTGACACAGAAGTAGCTCCAATTCATCAATGTAATGTAGGCATGTATTCCTAATATAGTCATACGTGCTTATGGAAAAGAACTTGCATGACATCTTTTGTCCTACCCTCCCGTGGCAGTGGGGTCCTAGTGGAAACTAAGGGATATTAAGGCCTCCTTTTAATAGAGTACCACACCAAAGCATTAACACATAGTGAATACATGAACTCCTCAAACTACGGTCATCACCGGGAGTGGTCCCGATTATTGTCACTTCAGGGTTGCCGGATCATAACACGTAGTAGGTGACTATAGACTTGCAAGATAGGATCAAGAACTCACATATATTCATGGAAACAGAATAGGTTCAGATCTGAAATCATGGCACTCGGGCCCTAGTGACAAGCATTAAGCATAGCAAAGTCATAGCAACATCAATCTCAGAACATAGTGGATACTAGGGATCAAACCCTAACAAAACTAACTCGATTACATGATAAATCTCATCCAACCCATCACCGTCCAGCAAGCCTACGATGGAATTACTCACGCACGGCGGTGAGCATCATGAAATTGGTGATGGAGGATGGTTGATGATGACGATGGCGACGGATTCCCCTCTCCAGAGCCCCGAACGGACTCCAGATCAGCCCTCCCGAGAGAGTTTAGGGCTTGGCGGTGGCTCCGTATCGTAAAACGCGATGAATCCTTCTCCTTTATTTTTTCTCCCTGAACACAAATATATGGAGTCAAGATGGACGTCGGTGGAGCTCCAGGGGGCCCACGAGGCAGGGGGCGCGCCCAGGGGGGCAAGCGCGCCCCCTACCCTCGTGGCTAGGGTGTGGGCCCCCTGGCCTTGATTCTTTGCCAGTATTTTTTATTATTTCCAAAAATAATCTCCGTGGAGCTTCAGGTCATTCCGAGAACTTTGGTTTCTGCACATAAATAACACCATGGCAATTCTGCTGAAAACAGCGTCAGTCTGGGTTAGTTCCATTCAAATCATGCAAGTTAGAGTCCAAAACAAGGGCAAACGTGTTTGGAAAAGTAGATACGACGGAGACGTATCAACTCCCCCAAGCTTAAACCTTTGCTTGTCCTCAAGCAATTCAGTTGACAAACTGAAATTGATAAA
The DNA here is from genome assembly GCF_003073215.2 of Triticum urartu. Classification (NCBI taxonomy): domain Eukaryota; kingdom Viridiplantae; phylum Streptophyta; class Magnoliopsida; order Poales; family Poaceae; genus Triticum; species Triticum urartu. Next base: position 68,347,708 of record NC_053025.1, on the reverse strand, counting down.
GAAAAACTTTTACAAACTCTGTTTGCTCTTGTTGTTGTAAATATGTAAAGCCAGCATTCAAGTTTTTAGCAAAGATTATGAACTAACCATATTCACAATAACTCTTTTGTCTCATGTTTACTCATATCAAAGGCATAATCAACTAGCGAGCAATAATAATAAATCTCGGATGACAACACTTTCTCAGAACAATCATAATATGATATAACAAGATGGTATCTCGCTAGCCCTTTCTGAGACCGCAAAACATAAATGCAGAGCACCTTTAAAGATCAAGGACTGACTAGACATTGTAATTCATGGTAAAAGAGATCCAGTTAAGTCATACTCAATGTAAACTAACAATAATGAATGCAAATGACAGCGGTGCTCTCCAATTGGTGCTTTTTAGTAAGAGGATGATGACTCAACATAAAAGTAAATAGATAGGTCCTTCACAGAGGGAAGCTGAGATTTGTAGAGGTGCCAGAGCTCGGTTTTGAAATAGAGGTGAATAATATTTTGAGCGGTATACTTTCATTGTCAACATAACAACCGAGAGATGGTGATATCTTCCATGCTACACACATTATAGGTGGTTCCCAAAAAGAATGGTAAAGTTTATACCCCCCTCCACCAACAAGCATCAATCCATGGCTTGCTCGAAACAACGAGTGCCTCCAACTAACAATAGTCCCAGGGGGAGTTTTGTTTGCAATTATTTTGATTTGATTTGCATAAAGCATGGGACTGGGCATCCCGGTGACCAGCCATTTTCTCGTGAGTGAGGAGCGGAGTACACTCCTCTTGAGAATAACCCGCCTAACATGGAAGATACGGACAACCCTAGTTGATACATGAGCTATTCGAGCATACAAAACATAATGTTTATTTTAAGGTTTAGAGTTTGGCACATACAAATTTACTTGGAACGGCAGGTAGATATCGTATATTGGTAGGTATGGTGGACTCATATGGAATAACTTTGGGGTTTATGGGATTGGATGCACAAGCAGTATTCCCGCTTAGTACAGGTGAAGGCTAGAAAAAGACTGGGAAGCGACCAGCTAGAGAGTGACAACAGTCATGAACATGCATTAAAATTAATCAACACCGAATGCAAGCATGAGTAGGATATATTTCACCATGAACATAAATATTGTAGAGGCGATGTTGATTTGTTTTCAACTACATGTGTGAACATGTGCCAAGTCAAGCCGCTCGAATCGTTCAAAAGAGGATACCACCCTATCATACCACATCACAACCATTTTAATAGCATGTTGGCACGCAAGGTAAACCATTAGAAGCTCCTAGCTAATTAAGCATGGCATAAGCAACTATAATCTCTAATTGTCATTGCAAATATGTTCATTCATAATAGGCTGAATCAGGAACGATGAACTAATCATATTTACAAAAATAAGAGAGGCCGAGTCGAGTTCATACCAGCTTCTCTCATCTCAATCAGTCCATCATATAATCATCATTATTGCCTTTAACTTGCACGACCGAATAGTGTGGATAATAATAATAGTGCACGTGCATTGGACTAAGCCGGAATCTGCAAGCATTCAATTCAAGAGAGAAGACAAGGTAATATGGGCTCTTTGTCAGATCAATAATAATGCATATAAGAGCCACTTTAACATTTTAATTATGGTCTTCTCCTCTCGACCCCAAAGAAAAGAAAAGAAATAAAACTATTTACACGGGAAAACTCCCAACAAGAAAAAGAAGAACATGAAATCTTTTTGGGTTTTCTTTTTAATTACTACTACAATCATGGAAATTAAAACTAGCTAAAAGCTACAACTAATTTTTTTGGTTTTTCTTAAGGTTTATCAAACACACAAGAAGAAAGCATAAAAAGGAAAATAAACCAGCATGGATATTACAATGAAAAAGTATGAGCACCGACATCTAGCAATGAGTGTGTGAACATGAATGTAATGTCGGTGCGAAATACGTACTCCCCCAAGCTTAGGCTTTTGGCCTAAGTTGGTCTAATGCCACGGATGGCCTGGCGGATATCCAAAGTTGTAGTTGGGGTCGTACTGAGATGCAACAGTAATTGCATCATGGGCTGCACCTTGGAGGCGAGCTATCTCAGCCCTCCTCTTATGCTCTTCCGCCTCCTCTCTGGTTATAAAATATCTCCCTTTTGCCTGAAAGTCAAAGAAAGTAGAAGCAGGGAGAGCGACGTGATAGGTGCGTCATCTGTCAAAGATAGTCAGTACTGGAGGAACTGATCATTCCTCTCAACAAAATGATGATGAACCATAGCCTCATAATCCAAATAAGCAGGAGGAAACTCAATATCATCCTCACGTATGGTTATACCAAGAAAATTAGCTATACGGGCTGCATAAATTCCACAAAAGAAATCTCCATTAAATCTATTGTGATGCAACCTACGTGCAACAGTGGCTCCCAAATTATAAGATTTATCTCCTAACACAGCACTCCTAAGAATACTGAGGTTAGGGACACACATGTGACATGCTTCATCTTTACCATCAATGCATCTACCTATGAAGAGAGCAAAATAATGTAGAGCAGGAAAATGAATGCTCCCTATGGTAGCTTGTGCTATATCTCTAGATTCCCCCACATTTATACTAGCAAGAAAATCTCTAAACTCAGACTTGCGAGGTTCACTAGTACTACCCCATTGTGGAAGTTTGCAAGCAGTGGTAAAATCCTCTAAATCCATAGTATAAGAATTTTTATAAAGATCAAATAGGACAGTTTGAGAATTGCGTGAAGATGAAAATTCAAACCTCCTCACAAAAGAACTAGTGAGATAGTGGTACCACTACAACAGGAACCCCCTTTAGCAACACATTGATGTGTTGTCGTACGTCCATATAGGTGTTGCTAAGGGCAACACCAACGGATTAATATGCGTTGTCGTTGGTGGCGTTGGAAGGGTCTACAACAACACATATAGATGCGTTGGTAAATGATGTGAATAAGTGTTGTACCATAGCAATGCATATAGTTATAGGTTAACAACACTTCATATGTGTTGGCGCATACCGTCCAGAAAAGGATTTTCAAAATGGGCATATAAGATTATTACAATGCCAAGAGACATTGCCACATGGCATGAACAATTAATTTTACTTTATATATTGTCATCCATATTATTCGGTCAATGTTGATAGTGCATACAAACCAAAATGTAGTAAATAAAAATGTCTCATATATTAAATTGGCTTTGTTGCATTACAAACAACGCAATCCAAAGATTACAAGACTGAAACTATATAGTAGTAGTCTGATTCTCATCCTTGCAACCAGAGTCTCAGCCATTCTAAATATTAATGCTTCAAACATCGACTCTAGAGATGACATTCGAAAACATAATGTGAAGCTATTTAGAAGTAGCCCCGTTCTCGACCCTTCAGTCAATGTGAGACATGCATCATCATCAATTTACCTGGCAATCTACAACAATAGAGAAAATACATTAGTAATGAGCCGTTAGATAAAATCAAGTTAATAGAGCAGTAAATCTTAGACGAGCAGCATACAAAGGATGCAATAATTAAGTTTGTCGCCTGACCAATAATTTTAAACCTTTTAGTGGTCTTATCAACAGATGGCATTTTGCCAACATAGCATCAACTTGCACTGCTCAGAACTTATTAGCCAGTTTAACAACATCAGTCTTATATTCTAATCAGTACTTTAGTGTGCAGCAAGAGTAACATTCTCGTTTTGGTTTCCCAAGCTCTTCAAAATAATATAATGCCAACCTATTACATAAAAGAAAGTAGATGAGAAAGATTTTCTAACATAAGCAATTTAAAACCTGTAAAGAATCATCCATAACATAAATTTAATATGCAAAGAATCACGCATAACATACACTTGTTTGGTATTGTTCTTGGTCTGTAGTGACGAAAAAGGGCTGCCCCCAGCTTTATATTGTTCTTGGTCTGTAGTGAAAAGGAAGACATCTATTGCTTGTTCTATTCACTTTCTTCTGAAGCTTGAGCCCACCATACAAATTGCATCCTACAATAGTTAATAGAATAAGAAGGTGCACACAAATCAGGGGAGCGCACCATGTGTTCAAAGTAACAGAAGCTGCTTTGTTGTCCAAAGTGCTTCTTAAGGATCATCAAATTGTTGGTCGCAGAAGTCTAGGTTGAACACTTTTTTCTAAATAAGAGGTTGTGGTGTTATAAATTATAAGATCATTCTACAAAACAAAGACAACATAACTATTTCATTATGCGTAAGAGTAGGCCTTGCACAATTGCTTGTATTGTCTCCTCACTTTCTTATATTATATCAATATTGCATTTCCAGGACAAGACTATTTTACAGATTAAATACAGAATATTGCTCAAAGCCTGAAAGTAGGTCCTTAAGTAAAAGATTCATAGTAAACTGTTTCCAGAAGCATATGTATGCAATTCTGCATGCATATATCAAGAACGGCGCTACTTTTGTTTAACACACAGCTGCAAAAAAAATAAAAAATCAAAGTGTGAAGTTAGGTCCTTGAGTAAAATAAGAAATTATACTACATAGTATTTCAGAAATATATGTGGGCATACGTATATCGAGAACAAAAACAGAACTGCTTATGTTTAATACAAATTGCAAAATATCTCAAAGCCTGAAGCTAGATCCTAAATTAAGGGGGAAAACGTAGTACGCTATTTTTCAGAATGCGTCAAAATTGCTTACATCTATCTGAGCTAATAGTCTTGACCTCGTCCCCCTTGGTTCGCCTCTGCCTCCACTTCCGATCCGATCCTGGGACACGACAATTCTACGATTAGTATTTTAAGTTGCATGACATGAGGATTGAGGAAGGTAGTGCAGCTGTGAGATGCTTACTGCAGATGTGTACTTGCTGGTCTACTGAGAAGAGGAGGGCGAAAAAGAGAAGATAATGCAGGGGATGATCCTTCGCTTATGTGGGGAGAGAATAAATCGGCCACTGGGTAGAAGATGTGCAGGGAAGGCGCTGGAACAATTATCCACCCACAACTCCGACTCAAGCTCAATCAAGGTAATTGATCATGGATTCATGGTTACATTCAAGAAGATTAATTGAGTTACCTACACGTCCTGCGCATTGACGTCGAGGTGCTCAGCGATGAGGAATCTGAACTTGGAGGAGTGGAGGTTGGTGACAGAGCCAATCACGCGGCACGCTGGGAACACGAAGGTCTTCCACGCGAGGTATGTGAGCACGTCAATGGGGTTGCGGACGACGAGATGCAGCGCCTCTGTGGCGTGGTCGGTCACGCTGCCACTGTGGTGGCATTCCTTGGCAGCAACGACACGCAGAAGGCTCGCCCGGCCGCGGCGCAGCGAGGTGGAGAGAGGGCGGCGACAGACGACTGCTAGGTGGAGAGAGAGATGGCGCCTCGAGGAATATGAGCTTTCCATCGGCGGCGAGGTTCGTGACGAGTGGAGGCCTGATGGGGAAGATGGAACCGCGCGCGTGGTGATCAGGTAGATGAGGGGCAGATTTTGTGGAACAACCGAGCAGTTTCAGTTTTTTATTTTTTAGATGGAGGAGGGAAATCGTTGACGGGGGAAAAACGGAGGGAAATAAGAAGAAAAAATGGAGGGACTGAATTTCCGGTGACCTTTTAACAATTTTTTTTCTGAATAAACTGGTTAACTAATTGACATATGTGTCTTAGAAAAAAACTAATTGACATGTGAGTCTCAGAAAAAAAACCAATTGACATGTTAAGAGAAAGGAAAATGTGAGGAAAAATAGATACTCGAAGGGAATAAGAGATGTGAAAACATAGTTCTTGGTGCTTCTAGTTAAAACTAAGATTATTTTAAATTCTTTGAAAATTGTTTAAATTATTACATTACAAATATTACGAAAATTTAAAAACTGCTCAAATGAAGAGCAAATAAAGACAACTAACTTGAAGAAGATACTCCCTACATACTTGTACTAAATCAAAGAAACTTATTTTGGGATGTAGGAAAAAAATAAGATAGATAAATAGATCTTTATATCGTTTTTAAGGTCCTTTATATCACTTAAAAGGAAGATAAAAGAGTTATTAGTTGTTTATGTCATAGTTGCCCATGCCAGTTGTCCAGTTGTGGCCAAAGTTGACAAGGTCATTGAAGTCATCATTGATGTCACCATCACCAGCCACCCTAATGGCTATCGTTGTTGCAGTCGGTCCAGCCCTTAGGGTTTGGAATGGACGAGGTTTAATACGATCGTAAGCAGGGAGAGTGCCAGGGAGCGGATAATATGTGGCTTTGAGGTGGAGGTGGGAAAGGAAGACAATATGACAAATTTGAGGGGCAACACTAGATTAGGGGGGTGTCGATCGGGGACGCAGGGACGGCGGCAACGGCGGGCAGGTCCGGGGTGGCTGCGGGATGGCATAGTAGAATGTGTCCGCTGCGAGAGGTGGCATGGCGACGGGGGGACGGGCATCTGCTATGGTAATAAGTGGAACTTAGTAGTAGCATGGGGCATCGAAGACGCGCTACTACTAAGCACAACTGTTGTAGCGCGGCCTCTGGCAGACGCGCTACAACTACGAGCGGCCCACTAGTTGGCCCCGTCTATCCGTATTTGTAGCGCGTGGTTGCACCCGTGCTACAGCTATCAAATTAGTAGTAGTGCGGGCTTTACACCCCGCGCTACTACTATGGCTTGTCCCAGGGGACGGTGAGACCACTTAGTAGTAGCGTGGGTCGTTTGTGGCCATGGTACTACTATGACCTACCAGTAGCGTGTTTTTTCACCCTGCACTACTACTAATTAGCAGTACTGCGTTTCAAATAACCCGTGCCACTACTAAGTGGTTACCTATAGGGGGTTTTCGTAAAAGTGTGTTTCTTACCTTGGTGGTCTCCAGAGACCAATCTGGTCGCTAATGAGATATCTTTTACTAGTGACCATTCGCTCTTCCTGACGGTAGAGAGAGGGTACTGCTTGTAAGTTTTTTCTGTTTCTCCCTAAAGGGGTCCCTGACATTGCCTTTATATTCCCGGTGAAGCTTAGGTTACAAAGTCTAGGTTCTTGGCTCCCTAAGGCATATTACAGGCTTCCAATGATGTGGCTATAGGTTCCCGAAGGAGGTTGGGTACCTCATTTAGATCCTGATCAGTGGATCCATCGTCAATGATGAACATTTTTCAAAATATTCCTTTAAAATGTGTGAAAGTTTTTAAAAATTCCATGAACTTTTCTATATACACGATTCTACGATGAATAGTTAAATTCACTTTGATTTTCTCAAAATGCACAATCAATGTCTTCGAAAAACATGATGAACCTTTTTTTAATACACGCTAAACATTTATGTACTAAATGATTTTTGTAAATACACATCGATTTTTTAATACACGGATTTGTCACTTTTTATATGGGTGAACACTTTAAACTTCCATGCAATTTTTCAAAAAGCATGAAAACATTTTAAAATAATATATATTTTTTATTTACCTAAGAAAATTCAATTATTATTTTTGGCCTATTTAAATAAAATTGGAAACATAAAAAAATATTTTATTTCTTATGGCTTGATTTCTAATGAACATAAAACTAGCAGTCATTTTTTAGTGAAACGTAAAAGTAGCAAGTACAACTACTTGTACAAGTAGCATTATGTTTTGAGAATTCGTACATGTACCAATTTTTTTGAGTAAAGTCAACTTATTTTTGTACTAGAATTGAGTACAAATAACAACTTTTTTCAGGGGAGTATAAATAATCTTTATTTTTTTGAGAATAGACATTAAAGTTTAATCAACAGCGGCTCGATTCAGCGCACAGTGGGCCCTTGCTTTCTAAGGCCCAATTGAGCGGAGTTGGTTAATTGCTCACAGTGGGGAACATACACATAGGTGGAACAATCAAGACACATCACGTTCTCTACTTATACCTGTTGGTTAGCTTCTTTTTCTACCGAGCCTGAGGTTACAGGTTCGAGTACTTGGTTTGCCATATTTTATTATTACTTGTATGGACGTATGGATGATGTCAGAATTTTAGAAATATAACAACTTTTTAGATTTAGATATAAATAGTTTCATTTATCTTTACAACACATAGCCCACTAAAAAACGGTTCGGCCTTCATATATTCATGGATGTCATGTGTGTAAATGGCAACGCATAGAGTGCATCAGATAGCATCCGTTGTCCCTTATATCTTCAACAACACATAGACTTCCCAATGCATATATGCGTAGCTATGGCAGCTTCGTCGCAACACATCACTAGAACGTTGCAAAATATGTGTTGCTAAAGGGTGGTTCCTGTTGTAGTGTACTGGCGGCACTTTTCTACCTCGAAGCTCACAAGATCAGCGTTCCGCAAATATGCGTTAAATTCTTCCTTAATTCCTTCTCGATCCATGAAGTTCTCTGAAGGCCATTCACAAGGCCGCACTGGGGTGTCCCTTGGTGGTTCATCATCAGCATCACGCATTGCAAGCCTGGGTCCTTGCTTCCTTGAAGGACCACCTTGGTACATTTTCCTAAACATATTTCTTCTTCTGAAAAATTTCTGAAATTTTTAGTAACTTCAAATAAAAGTGAACCAAGCTCAACAAAATTGATAGCAACTACGCCTACAAGTGCCCAGGACCTATATCATGCGTTAGAACTACTTGGAACCATATAAATTTGACATGCAAGCTGAAGAACATGGTCACCTAGGCAGCACAAATTTGCAATGAATAAAGCACTAGAACAAATACTAATTGGACCAATGGAGGAGTCACATACCAAGGAACAATCCCCCAAAGCAGTTTTGTGAGAGGTGCTTTGAGCAAGGAGATCGAAAATCACAGCAAAATGAGCTAGAACTCGTGGTTGAGCTGGTTAGTGGTGTTTGTGGGAGGAAGAAGAAGTGTGTGGGTGCAGGAATAAGTGGAGGGGAGACACCACGGGCCCATGAGGTACGGGGCGCGCCCAGGGGGCAGGCGCGCCGTGGACCCTCGTGGCCAGGTGATTGCTCCCCCTGCTGTGTTCTCAGTGCCAGATATTCTCAAATATTCCAGAAAAAATTATATTTAAATTTCAGGGCATTTGGAGAACTTTTATTTTTGGGGTATTTTTATATTGCACGGATAATTCAGAAAATAGACAGAAATTACTATTTTTGCTTTATTTAATATAAATAATAGAAAGTAAAAAGAGGGTACAAAGAGTTGTGTTTTCTAACTTCATCCATCTCATGATCATCAAAAGGAATCCACTAACAAGGTTGATCAAGTCTTGTTAAGAAACTCATTTCAAGTAACATGAAACCGGAGAAATTTCGAATAACACTAGGTTACCTCAACGGGGATATGGACATCCCCAACAATAAGAATATCATATTTCTTCTTGACAGTAGGAAGAGGAAATTCAAAACCTCCAAAAATAATCGATGGAATTTTTCCAATAGAATTGATACTGTGGACTTGAGGTTATTTCCTCGGAAAGTGTACCGTATGCTCATTACCATTAACATGAAAAGTGACATTGCCCTTGTTGCAATCAATAACAGCCCCTGCAGTATTCAAAAAGGGTCTTCCAAGAATAATAGACATACTATCATCCTCGGTAATATCAAGAATAACAAAGTCTGTTAAAATAGTAACGTTTGCAACCACAACAGGCACATCCTCACAAATACCGACAGGTATATTAGTTGATTTATCAGCCATTTGCAAAGATATTTCAGTAGGTGTCAACTTATTCAAATCAAGTCTACGATATAAAGAGAGAGGCATGACACTAACACCGGCTCCAAGATCACATAAAGCAGTTTTAACATAGTTTCTTTTAATGGAGCATGGTATAGTTGGTACTCCTAGATCTCCTAGTTTCTTAGGTATTCCACCCTTAAAAGTATAATTAGCAAGCATGGTGGAAATTTAAGCTTCCGGTATCTTTCTTTTATTAGTAACAATATCTTTCATGTACTTAGCATAAGGATTCATTTTAAGCATATCAGTTAATCGCATACGCAAAAAGATAGGTCTAATCATTTCAGTAAAGCGCTCAAAATCCTCATCATCCTTTTTCTTGGATGACTTAGGAGGAAAAGGCATGGGTTTCTGAACCCAAGGCTCTCTTTCTTTGCCGTGCTTCCTAGCAACAAAGTCTTTCTTATCATAACGTTGATTCTTCGATTGTGGGTTATCAAGATCAACAACAGGTTCAATTTCTATATCATTGTCATTACTAGGTTGAGCATCGAACATCATCATTAACATTATCACTAGTTTTATGTTCATTACCAGATTGTGTTTCAGCATCTTTGTGAATTCTAATGTGGCAGATCCAATTCTTTATCTGCATGGCCAAATCAATAATTCAAGTCACACACTCCCATAATCCGCCTTTTTTCTTTCGTAAAATTAACTTCAACTATTTGTATTGTATAAAAATACTTTGGAGTTGAAGAGAAGTATCCAAATGACATGTGTTATTTTACAATAACCCATGCTTGTAGCAATGAAATACCAAAACCTACCCAATATGATATATGATAATTAGAATTCTCTATGATATGCCTTCCCTATAAAGGATCCGATATCATTTGGATTCTCAGGTGTTTCAGCAATAGGTTCACTAGAAGCATGCAAAGTCCTATCATTTTTCTTTTTCTTCCTTTTAGAAGGACTAGGTGCATCTATATTATTTCTCTGAGAATCTTGCTCAATTCTCTTAGGGTGGCCTTCAGGATACAAAGGTTCCCGAGTCATTTTACCAGTTCTATTAGCCACTCTAACAGCATAGTCATTATTCTTACTATTCAATTCATTGAGCAAATCATTTTGAGCTTTAAGTACTTGTTCTACTTGAGTGGTGACCATAGAAGCATGTTTACTAATGAGTTTAAGTTCACCTTTAACTCTAGACATATAATCACCCAAGTTTTCAATCATATAAGCATTTTTTTTCAATTGTCTACCAAAATAAGCATTGAAGTCTTCTTGCTTAACCATAAAGTTATCAAACTCATCCAAACATTGGCTAGCAAACTTAGTAGGAGGGATTTCAGCTTTATCATATCTATAGAGAGAATTTACCTTTACTACCCGTGTCGGGTTATCATGACCATGTGTTTCTTCAATAGGTGATGGAGTAAAACCATATAATTCTTCAACAGGCGGTAAATTAAGACCATGTATTTCTTCAATAGGAGGTAAATTCTTAACATCTTCATCTTTAATACCCTTTTCTTTCATGGATTTCTTTGCCTCTTGCATAGCTTCAGGACTAAGAAATAGAACACCTCTTTTCTTCGGGGTTGGTTTAGGAATAGGCTCAAGAGCTGGCTCAGGAGCTGACTCAGGAAGTGTCCAATTATTTTCATTTGTCAACATATTATTCAATAGAATTTCTGCCTCATCCGGTGTTCTTTCCCTGAAAACAGAACCAGCACAACTATCCAGGTAATCTCTGGAAGCATCGGTTAGTCCATTATAAAAGATATCAAGTATTTCATTTTTCTTAAGAGGATGATCAGGCAAAGCATTAAGTAATTTGAGAAGCCCCCCCAAGCTTGTGGGAGACTCTCTTCTTCAATTTGCACAAAATTATATATCCCTTAAGGTAGCTTGTTTCTTATGAGCAGGGAAATATTTAGCAGAGAAGTAATAAATCATATCCTGGGGACTACGCACACAACCAGGATCAAGAGAATTAAACTATATCTTAGCATCACCCTTTAATGAGAATGGAAATATTTTAAGGATATAAAAGTAGCAAGTTCTCTCATCATTAGTGAACAGGGTGGCTATATCATTTAATTTAGTAAGATGTGCCACAACAGTTTCAGATTCATATCCATAAAAAGGATCATATTCAACCAAAGTAATTATATCAGGATCAATAGAGAATTCATAATCCTTATCAGTAACAAAGATAGGTGAAGTAGCATAAGCAGGATCATATTTCATTCTAGCATTCAAAGTTTCTTGTTTAAGCTTAGCTAATAATTTCTTAAGATCACTTCTATCATTGCAAGCAAGAAAATCTCTTTTAGTTTCTTCATCCATAACATATCCCTCAGGCACAATAGGCAATTCATATTTATTAGGAGAGCCTTCATCATCACTTTCATCAATATTATCAGTTTCAATAATTTCATTCTCTCTAGCCCTAGCAAGTTGTTCATCAAGAAATTCACCAAGTGGCACAGTAGTATCTAGCATAGAAGTAGTTTCATCATAAGTATCATGCATAGCAGAAGTGGCATCATCAATAATATGCGACATATCACAATTAATAGCAGAAGCAGGTTTAGGTGTCGCAAGCTTACTCAAAACAGAAGGTGAATCAAGTGCAGAGCTAGATGGCAGTTCCTTACCTTCCCTCGCAGTTGAGGGATAAATCTTGGTTTTTGGATCTCTCTAGTTCTTCATTATGATAAGCAGATATAAATCCCAAGTGAGTCAAAGAATAGAGCTATGCTCCCCGGCAACGGCGCCAGAAAATAGTCTTGATAACCCACAAGTATAGGGGATCGCAACCGTTTTCGAGGGTAGAGTATTCAACCCAAATTTATTGATTCGACACAAGGGGAGCCAAAGAATATTCTCAAGTATTAGTAGATGAGTTGTCAATTCAACCACACCTGGAAACTTAATATCTGCAACAAAGTGTTTAGTAGCAAAGTAATATGATAGTTGTGGTAACGATAACAAAAGGTAGCGATAGCAAAAGTAATATTTTTGGTGTTTTGTAGTGATGATAACAAATAGCAACGGAAAAGTAAATAAGCGAAGAATAATATATGGAAAGCTCGTAGGCAATGGATTGGTGATAGAGAATTATGCCAGATGCAATCGATCATGTAACAGTCATAACCTATGGTGACACAAAACTAGCTCCAATTCATCAATGTAATGTAGGCATGTATTCCGAATATAGTCATACGTGCTTATGGAAAAGAACTTGCATGACATCTTTTGTCCTGCCCTCCCGTGGCAGCGGGGTCCTAGTGGAAACTAAGGGATACTAAGGCCTCCTTTTAATAGAGTACCGGACCAAAACATTAACACATAGTGAATACATGAACTCCTCAAACTAAGGTCATCACCAGGAGTGGTCCTGATTATTGTCACTTCAGGGTTGCTGGATCATAATACGTAGTAGGTGACTATAGACTTGCAATATAGGATCAAGAACTCACATATATTCATGAAAACATAATAGGTCCAGATCTGACATCATGGCACTCGGGCCCTAGTGACAATCATTAAGCATAGCAAATTCATAGCAACATCAATCTCAGAACATAGTGGATACTAGGTATCAAACCCTAACAAAACTAACTCGATTACATGATAAATCTCATCCAACCCATCGCCGTCTAGCAAGCCTACGATGGAATTACTCACGCACGGCGGTGAGCATCATGAAATTGGTGATGGAGGATGGTTGATGATGGCGATGGCGGCGGATTCCCCTCTCCGGAGCCCCGAACGGACTCCAGATCAGCCCTCCCGAGAGAGTTTAGGGCTTGGCGGCGGCTCTGTATTGTAAAACACGATGAATCCTTCTCCTTTATTTTTTTCTCCCCGAACACGAATATATGGAGTCAATATGGACATCGGTGGAGCTCCAGGGGGCCCATGAGGCAGGGGGGCGTGCCCAGGGGGGCAGGCGTGCCCCACCCTCGTGGCTAGGGTGTGTCCCCCTGGCCTTGATTCTTTGCCAGTATTTTTTATTATTTCCAAAAATAATCTCCGTGGAGTTTCAGGTCATTCCGAGAAATTTTGTTTCTGCACATAAATAACACCATGGCAATTCTGCTGAAAACAACGTCTGTCTGGGTTAGTTCCATTCAAATCATGCAAGTTAGAGTCCAAAACAAGGGAAAAGTGTTTGGAAAAGTAGATACGACGGAGACATATCAGCCCGCTTCTCGAAGAAGAAGCCAGGATCGAAGTCATCCAACCACCGTCCATAACCAGAGGAGGAGCCCTTGGCACACTTGCCATGCTCCAGGCGAGGACACGAAGGAGAGGCGGCGAAGACGTGGGCTCAAGGCACTGAGTTAACTTGTTTGCCTCTCCAGTCAACCTCGCGTGGGGTGCCGCATGCTGGCTTGGGGTGCTCAAGGCTAGCGGGGAATTCAAGGCAGGAGAAGGTTGCTTCCCAGGAGACTTCGCCGCCTTAGCAGAAGGGACCCGGAGGAGCCATAGTCAGGAGGACAAGCAGCACTCAAGAATTTTCCAAGATAAGGTACTCACTCATCTATGGTGATATACTTCCTCTGCTTCAACGGCCGAAAGGCATCACTACTGCAGCTTGGGGACCCTCTCCTCTTGCGGAGCGCATCGAAGTCTAGACGGAGCCGGCCGAAGCGTTGGACATGGCAACCAGCGCGGGGCACGGTTGGTGAGGCTCCCGAGGAGACGGCCTCGGGAGTGCTGGGCTGAGGAGAGCCCTCGAGCACCACCTCATGATGGCCCGCCAAGACCTCGGAAGCTTCAACCTGCGGATTGCGTCGTCCCCTCAGCTGTCACCTCCACGCAAGAGTCACGGGCTCCCGGAGGTGGCACCTCGGGATCCCCGAGCGGCATCGATGCCTCAGCACCCGCGCCTCCGGCCTTCAGCGGTGCTCGCCCCCCTGCGTCCACTCTTGGGGCAAGTTCGACGCTGGCGGCAGGGAGGGGGACCACAGAGACAGGGTTCTCGCGGGGCCCTTCAAGGCCAACTGGACGCATCCCCCATTCGTCGAAGGGGGCAACTCCACCCTGTTTGAGCAGCAGTACAAGAGACAGCCCTGCTGCGACATGTCAGCTGGCAAGGGGTCGCCCGTCAAGACCTCGAGCACTGTTCTTCGCGCCTCGAGTGGAAGCCCTTACTCCTGAAGCCTCATGCGATCCTGGCCGCCGGACAGGGCCCACATCGGCCGGGAATGGCGCTGGAGAGGGGCGACGCGGTGTCGGAGGAACTCCTTCATCACCATGGGCACAGTCACGCCAAGATCCTTCAGCCTCTTCAAATGGAGCCAGATGAAGGCAAGGCGGGGGTCAGCGAGCTTCTCGTGGCCCCAGCCGGAGCTGGGAACGGCGGGCGCCAAGGGGGGCACGAGCAAGGGGCTGAGAACACTGACGTCCACATACACCCACCGTTCCTGAAACTCGCTTGAGGATGATGGAAGCTCAAAATCGATCCCCGAGCCAGCCGTCGCTGCCACGACCTGGAAACTCAAGCATCCTGAGCACTACCGAGGACTAGTCAGGTGCAGCGAGAAGAAATGGCGTAGTATGGCCACGTAAGGGGGAATGCCCACCATGGCCTCGTAGACGAAAGAGAAGACGGCAAGAAGGGAGACTGATTGGGGATCCAGGGCAACATATGGATCTTATAGTGGGATAGCACGGCGTTGAAGAAGGCAGAGAAAGGAGGAACCAAGCCAGCCCATAGGGCGTCGATGAGGAATGGAACCTCGGTGGATGTCCTGTCGATGGAGGCGCGCGATGCGGGCCAGGCCACCGTCCTCCCCCATTCGTTCAACTCAGCAGCGAGCGCAGGGTGGACCTTGTCCATGGCTTCCTGGTTGAGCACCAGCGATCGGCCAACGGCGGGTTCAACAGCTGGGGGCGGCCCGGTTGAAGACATATGCTTCTTCTTTTCCTTCTCCGTTCGCCGGGGCGCCACGGCAGTGAGGAGGGCCGAGCTCGGGACATATTGGAAGAGGAGGTTATTGTTTCGGAAAGGCAAGAGAGTTGGAGGGGCGCGTCAACAGCAATGGGGGGATAACCGTGTAAGTCCCGGTGGCCGCCTAGCCAGGCGGATATCAAGGCTGCGTGGGGAAGCGGAGACGCCCACGTCCAATCAACTGCCACGCGTCAACCGAGGCCATAGGCTGCTAGGGCCCGCGGTGCTCCGCACTTGCCTCTTGGCATCGCCTCGAAGCCAAGCCCTGATGTCTACTACACAACCTTCTTCTTGTAGACGTTGTTGGGCCTCCAAGTGTAGAGGTTTGTAGGGCAGTAGCAAATTTCCCTCAAGTGGATGACCTAAGGTTTATCAATCCGTGGGAGGCGTAGGATGAAGATGGTCTCTCTCAAACAACCCTGCAACCAAATAACAAAGAGTCTCTTGTGTCCCCAACACACCCAATACAATGGCAAATTGTATAGGTGCACTAATTCGGCGAAGAGATGGTGATACAAGTGCAATATGGATAGTAGATAATGGTTTTTGTAATATGAAAATATAAAAACAACAAGGTAACTAATGATAAAAGTGAGCACAAACGGTATTGCAATGCGTTGAAACAAGGCATAGGGTTCATAATTTCACTAGTGCAAGTTCTCTCAACAATAATAACATAATTGGATCACATAACAATCCCTCAACATGCAAAAAAGAGTCACTCCAAAGTCACTAATAGCGGAGAACAAACGAAGAGATTATTGTAGGGTACGAAACCACCTCAAAGTTATCCTTTCTGATCAATCTATTCAAGAGTTCCTACTAGAATAACACCTTAAGATGCAAATCAACCAAAACCATAATGTCACCTAGATACTCCAATGTCACCTCAAGTATCTGTGGGTATGATTATACGATATGCATCACACAATCTCAGATTCATCTATTCAACCAAAACAAAGAACTTCAAAGAGTGCCCCAAAGTTTCTACCAGAGAGTCAAGACGAAAACGTGTGCCAACCCCTATGCATAAGTTCACGAGGTCACGGAACTCGCAAGTTGATCACCAAAACATACATCAAGTGGATCATGTGATATCCCATTGTCACCACTACAAAAAAAGACACATCCGTGACATTTTGGGCCGAACAATTTTTTTGTCATACATATGACACTTCTATGACGATAATTGTGACAAAACCCGGTATCATCATAGATGTGGTGGGATCCTACTTCTATGACAAAAAATCATGACAAAAAATGGGCTTTTCATCCTGGGCGGGCCGGAGACACAGCTGCATGACATTCTTTGGGCCGTCCATGACGGAAAAAACCCTGGTAGAAGCGAGGGCGAGGAAAATTTCGGGGAGTTCCCGGTTACGGTGGGAGGTCGAGGGCCGAGCGATGCGCGTTTCTCTCGTACACGTATGCGCGTGTGTGCGAGGCGTTGGCTCTAACTGAACCCGAGTGAGGCGTTTGGCTCTAACTGAACCCGAGTGATTGCACTGCAGGCTACGCGTTACTGAACCCGAGCGATCGATCGATGGCTGTTAACTGAACCCGATCGAGTGATTGCTTCGCTACTGCTGCTAACTGAAGCTGATCGCTGCTGCCTCTGAGATGAACAGTGAGCGTTGCAGGGGGGGTGGATGAACAGTGAGCGGTGGCATTGCCTCTGGATGAACAGGACCCCGTGGTGTGGTGGAGGGATGGATGAACAGTAGACGGTGGAGGGGTGCCCGTGGAGGGGTGCTTGAACAGGACCCTGTGGTATGGAGGGCTGGATGAATAGTAGACGGTGGAGGGGTGCCCGTGGAGGGGTGGTTGAACAATAGCCGGTGGAGTAGCGCGCGGTGGAGGCTGGTTGAACAGGAGCCCGTGGGGGCTGGAGGAGGTTGACGGTAGCCCGTGGAGGCTGGAGGAGGTCGACGGTGGAGATGAACAGTATCCCGTGGAGTCCCATTTTGCGGTACGCCACACCCCTCACGATGAACAGGACCCCTGTTTCGACCGTAGCGCTCCAACACAAGTCCGTTTCGTCCGTTTTGCGGTACGCCACACCCCTCCCGATCAACAGGACCCCCGTTTTGACCGTAGGAGGTCCATTTCGTCCGTTTTGCAGTACGCCACACCCCTCCCGATCAACAGGACCCCCGTTTCGACCGTAGGAGGTCCGTTTCCTCCGTTTTGCGGTATGCCAGACCCCTCCCGATCAACAGGACCCCGTTCTGAACATAGGAGGTCTGTTTCCTCCGTTGTGCGGTACGCCAGGCCTTGTTTCCATCTCCTGTTCCGTCCAAGCCATCCAGATAAACACGACCACGCATTCCGTTCCGACCCAGCCGGTTGGCTCCCACGCGTTCCGTTGCCTCCCGATGAACACTACGCATTCCGTTGCCTCCCCATGAACACGACACATTCCGTTGCCTCCCCATGAACTCAACGCATTCCGTTGCCTCCCCATGAACACGACGATGACGCTGTTTCTCCGTTCCGACCCAGCCATGTACACGAGCCCTGGCCGTACTTTTGCGCGAGTAGGCGTTCGAGACCCCGCCCGTATGTACACATACGTGGCCATATTTTCTTTCTTGCACCCTGGCCGCTATACGTACGTGCACATGCTACGTGCGCGCCTCTACTACGACACGTACGCGCCTCTACTACGACACGTGTGCGCCTCTACATCCACCAGCATATATGTACGCACACGTTCGCGACCAGAATGACAACACTACGCACACTTCGACCAGGTGGGTCCCGACTGTCAGGCACTTCCTTGCCTGCGAAGATGTAGCTGGTGGGTCCCAGCAATCAGGGGGGCAAATCATTTTTTTTGCCCGGACGCACTTCCTTGCGTGCGAAGATGTAGCTGGTGCGTCCTAGCAGTTAGGGGCAAACGTTTTTTCGCGAAATACGGTGGCCCGTCCGGTGGGTCCCTGCTGTCAGGTGGAGAAATAATTATTTTGCACGTAATAAGGAGGCACTTCCTTGCTGCGGCCGTGGACCCAGCTGTCAGCCTCTCCACGTACAGTCCACGTCCGATGGAAGCCGTTCCTTGACCACGTTGACCATGCTGCGCCGAGAGCACAAGGGCGGTGGACGACGGCGAGGCCTAGGAAGGGGACGACACGGAGCCGGGGAAGACGCGGCAATGGATGCCCACGCGTAGAGGAGTACGAGGGTTCACTGGTTCGTTGCGGTGTGAGGCTGCCGTCGCCGCAGAATAACAGGGGGTGTGGGTGAGTAGAGGGATGGCCTGGCTAGCGGTGGGACTAGTAGGGGGCGGTGAGGCCTCCGCCGCATCATAGCCGGCCACGGGAGGCAGGAGCACGAGGCACGACCGACACTAGTTTTGGCGGCTGGAGCAAGAAGACCAGAGGTTGAAGAAGCACTACAGCCGTTGGATGGACATCGTACGGTCACTGGAGCTAGAATCGTGCATATTGACTAAGTTGACAAAGCCCTCCATCCCCGTCAACTTAGTAGGCCCACAAGTCAGCCTGCCACTATAATGGGTCCCAGCTAACAGGGGGAGTATTCATTTTTTGTGCGTAATAAGGAGGCACTTCCTTGCGTGCGATCAGCGGCGGTAACGTTTTTTTTCCGCGAAATACAGAGGCCCTTTCGATGGGTCCCTGATGTCAGGTGGAGGAATCATTATTTTGCACGTAATAAGGAGGCATTTCCTTGCGTGCGGCCGTCAACCCAGCTGTCGAACTCTCCACATACAGTCCACTTCAGATGCATGTCAGTCGTTGACCACGTTGACTAGGCCGCGCCGAGAGCACCAGGGCGGTGGACGACGGCGAGGCCTAGGAAGGGACCGACACAGAGGCAGGGAAGACTCGGCAGTTGTTTCCCACGTGGATAGTAGTACGACTGTACGAGGGTTTACTGGTTCGTCTGCCATCGCTGGAGAATAACAGCAGGTGTGGGTGAGTAGAGGGATGGCTAGGCCAGCAATGGGAGTACAGTGGGGCGGTGAGGCCTGCGCGGCAGCACAGCCGACCGCGGGGAGGAGGGAGCAGGCAGTCCCGCCGGCGCCTGTTTGAGCGGCTAAAGCAGGAAGAGTAGAGATTGAAGAAGCACGACGACCGTTCGATGGACATCCAATAGTCACTGCTTGTGCGTCAACCTTTTTTTAGGAAAGCCTCAAATCTGTGGAAAACAGCATACATCCCATCTGCCATTATTTCTAATAATTTACAGCCCATTTGCTAATTCTTAAGTTTTTTTGGAGCCCATATTCTTTTTTTAGCATTACAGGAGTATTTAACAAAAAACTACCACATTTCACGGAAACGTGACAAAAAAGTAGCACTTTACGATTTTGTGTGGAAAACTACCACTTTTGTCCTAATCCGTGGCAAAAAACTACCAAGTCTCGAAACCGGTCGCTTCACCCGCGCTAAGCACCAAACTAACCAGCCGGTCCCACATTTCAGGCGCCACGGTGGCCAACCGATGCCCGCCGCACGTTAACGGCGCGTCCGCGGTCGGAAACGGCATTGCCAGAGGATCAGCATCAAATGGCTGATCCCACGTTTTGGTGCATTGAACGCAAACCGACAACCGCCGTTTCTGACCGCGGACACGCCGTTAACACGCGGCGGGCGTCGGTTGACCACCGTGGTACCTGAAACATGGGATCGGCTGGTCAGTTTGGTGCTTAGCGCGGGCGAAGCGACCGGTTTCGAGACTTGGTAGTTTTTTTGCCACGGATTATGACAGAAGTGGTAGTTTTCCGCACAAAATCGTAAAGTGGTAGTTTTCTGTCACGTTTCTGTGAAATGTGGTAGTTTTTGGTTAAATACTCAGCATTACAGCCCATATTGTGGCCACGGTTAAAAAATTATACGAAATTTTGCATATTTCGGTGGGGTCCGAACTGTTTTTAATCCCGAAATTTCGACTCACGTTCAGACTGATTTTGAAAATAAATGTATGTCAATATAAAATCCAACAAATTCTCCACGCATAAAAATTAATGTAATTTAAAATCTCGAAATGAAAAAAAAGATATTTGAAACTAATTGCCGGTTTGATGTGTTTTAAAAATGTACAGCCCATTCTCATTACCGATGGGCCATTTTCTCGGCCAGCCGAATGAAAGCTCTCATCGTCTTGAAAGATTTGCAGCCCAACAGGCCTGACAAAGCGACTTACTTGGCAAATCACAAAAAAACTTGGGTGTGGCTGTGGACCCAACTGTCAGCCTCTCCACGTACAGTACTCTTCCGATGGAAGTCGTTCCTTGACCACGTTGACCACGCCACGCGGAGAGCACCACGGCGGTGGACGACGGCGAGGCCTAGGAAGGGGACGGCGCGGCAGTGGAAGCCCGCACGGTGGGTCCCATCAGTCAGGGGCAAACGTTTTTTTTTGCAAAATACGGTGGCCCATCCAGTGGGTCCCTGCTGTCAGTTGGAGGAATCATTATTTTTCGCGTAATAAGGAGGCACTTACTTGCTACGGCCGTGGACCCAGCTGAGACTCTCTGCGTACAGTATACTTCCGATGGAAGTCGTTCCTTGACCACGTTGACCTCGCCACGTTCCATTGCATGCATGCGTCCATGGGCGTGGTGCGTCCCCACTGTCAGCCTCTCATGTACAGTCATCTTCCGATGACTCTCGGTTGTTGACCACGTTGACCACACCGTGCTGAGCGCACCCAGACTGGAATGAATCGGAGAAGACGAGGCAGTGGAGTCGCAGATGGAGAGGAGTGGGAAACTTCACTGGTTCGGGTGCGCGGCAGCACAGCCGCGGTGCCGCCCATGAGAGACAGGAGCAAGAACAGAGGTTGAAGAAGGAGCACGGCTGTTGGATTAACATCCAACGGTCCAGCTGCTAGAATCATTTATTGATTAAGTTGACAAAGCCGTGCGTACACGTCCGCTTAGTAGGCCCACAAGTTAGTCACCAAATCTGACGGGTCCCTGCTGTCAACGGGATGAATAATTTTTTCGCAAAACAAGGAGGCACTTCCTTCCGTGCGAAGATACAGCCGGTGGGTCCCAACAGTCAGGTGGAGGAAACATTTTTTTCTAGCTTAATAAGGAGGAACTTTCCTGGCGTGCGACCATGGACCTCGTGGGTCCCAGCCGTCAGGCTCTCCATGTACAGTCCTCTTCCGATGACTCTCGTTTGTTGACCACGCCGCACCGAACGCAGCGAGGTGGTGGACGACGGCGAGGCCCCGGACGGGAACGACTTGGAGATGGGAAAACGCGGCAGTGGAGTCGCAGATTGAGAGGAGGAGAAGGGTTATAACTAGTTCTGTTGCGGCGTGGGGCTGTAGTCTATGGAGAATAACAGGAGGTGTCGAGGGGTGGAGGGATAGCCTGGCTGGTGTTGGGGTAGCGCTTCATAGCGATGCGTGCTAAGCAGAGCCGCTATGCGCCGGAGGCCGGACCAGGCGGTCCCGGCGACGCTGGAGGAAGAAGACGAGAGATTGAAGGTGCATGCTGGCCGTTGGATATAAATCCAATGGCTGTGGATGACACAATCATTTGTTGACCAAGTTGACAACGCCCTGCGTAGGCTTCGACCTATTGGCCCACATGTCAGCCTGCAAAAATGTGGCATATATTTAACCCATGTTTTCTAGAATGTACAGTCCATTTGCTGGGCTGGGTGAACAAATAATTTCGCGTCAATCCAGCCCATTTATATTTTCTAAGAAATCCCAGCCCATTTGCACTTCCTTGAAATACACGTATTAGGTGGGCTCGTTATATATATAATGTTATGTTAGAAGGAGCTATTAATATCAAAGAATAAACTAGAGAGGCACGTTATATATATAATTAAGAAATTAGCGCGTTATTGCTCAAAATAAAAATGAGCGCGTTATTATTAAATTGGTCCTTAAAATCTTCACAAGCTTTTGTACGCAATCACCAGGATTTTCCTTGCCTGTGAGTCAAAAACAACCAGGATTTTCCTTGCCAACTTCCGTTAAACATTAACTTTTATAAGTTAATAACACGTGGGATGTTTTTATAATGTATATATAAGTCTCTATAAAATATACGATAATAGTCATAATATAAATATGTATAATGTGGTTAGAAGGGAAAACATAAATTGGACACAACATTACTTTTATAAGAGACCTGCGTTTTATACCGCACAGTAGGCATACTAACAAGTTCACACACAAATACAACAGAAAAGGTAAACATTCATATCAAACTCAGGTTCACAGAACACGTTCATATTCATAGCCAACATTCACTATCAACAACTCAAAAGATTCATATATACACAAGCTCAGCATATCTATGCATCCAAATGATTGATAGATCACACGACAATATTCATACATAATTCACAAAAAGATTTAGATATACACATGTTCAGTATGTTTATGCATCCAAATGATTGAGATCACAGCCAATATGATCCATGGACGAACTTTAATTACCTAGGGTACAGATTGGTAAATGGTGTGCAATCGGAGGTACTTCTTGCTAAAATTAGTTCTTGTACGAGTAAACTTTCGAGTACATAAGAGGCAGCACAGACAATCTGAAATTTGCTTGTAGGTTTATCCTCAAATAGTGGCCTGTGCCGAGGGAGGTTTGAGCAACTTGGCCACTACTTTCATCCAACTAGTTTACTGGCTCATCTTGGTCCTGTATCTCGCCAAAATTCTACATGGCAGACGAGAAAGGAGGCGGTTGAGAAAATGAACCACCA
Source organism: Triticum urartu (assembly GCF_003073215.2). NCBI lineage: Eukaryota > Viridiplantae > Streptophyta > Magnoliopsida > Poales > Poaceae > Triticum > Triticum urartu. The sequence continues at coordinate 68,324,385 of NC_053025.1, read as the reverse complement.
AATTTTTTTGTGCACTTCAACTGAAATGGAGCATCCTTGGCGTGCAGACTGATTAAGTGCCAGATGAATATATGCGTCAACCAACTTGTCTGGAATCTTTAGACTCCATGCCATATAGTTCGCTACCATATGTGCTGATAACCAAAAGGCACAAGTTGGGACCAAAGACTGGACTGTGTTTTTCTGGGCAATGCACCAAGCAATATTTTTGGCGTTCACTCTCCTAATACTTGGAGTTTGACAATTGGTTGACGACGATTGATACTCGAATGAATATAGGCACTTCTTGTCAACATCGATGCTTGTCTGAGTGAACTTTGGAGTACATAGCAGCAGCATAAGTACCTGTCCATCTGATCATTTTGTGCAGTTCTACTGAAATCACCCGATGTAATGATTTGCCTGCGAGTTCAGGCTCCAAATTACTCCTTTATGAAATCGGCAAACAGTAGCACAATACCAAATTACCAATACATATGACAGGCACAATAATCAGGATAAAGACCAGTACCAACCTGTGTGAGGTAGCATATCAATTACTATTTCCTTTGACTAGAAGCCGAGATAAGCCAAGCGACTGACAGCAAAGGAAGAAAGCAAGCAGAGATTAGCGACTGGCAGGAAAGGACGGAAGCTGTCGAGGCAATGAAGCACCCAAAGTTTTTGTGCAGTTCCACCAAAATCGAGCATCCTTGTTGGCACATATATTGAGAGAGTGAGATTACTGTAATAGTGGGACTAGTTGATGAAACATACACTAACAAATAGAAGCACCCTCATTATCTTAATGGGTAAAGTTAGCAACATAGTAGTCTTGCTTAAAGAGAGGTATTAGTTTATTTAATCAGTGCCAACTAGCTCAACTCAACACTCAAAGCATTGCCATTTATCATAGGTTGCAAAACTTTAACGTGCAAACATAAAGGAGTTTCTCATGACAGTAGCATGATACAAATAGAGATGACAGCAAACTAACATGGATCAAGGCCTTAGGCCAGTACCAACATGAGAAAAAAAGCTTATTCATGTAGTCCCATAAGAGATGATAAAGCACTCACTGGAATCACACAATAATATATATTTTTGTGCACTTAAAATGTATGGTTGAAATCACTCTTGTTTACCAGTGCTGAGATTATATCAAAAGATTATCAAGAACTTCTAGCAGAGTTAAAGCACTGGCTGGGATACAGTTCATTGTATTGTCTTGTGTAGTTCCACTAAAATGTATGATTGGCACAACATGATCCCTCTTTGCACAAGTAGGAACAAGGTGAAACCTTCATTAGCTTAGTGAGAAAGGATAGGAAGACATTAGCATATTACTCAAACAGTTGCATCAAATTCATGATGGACAATACGCAGAACATTGCCTCATTGAACCAATGGCAATAAATTGACATGCAAAACAATAGCACTATTATGTCATGACACTAATAATATTCCCTCCCTGCTGCACCACATGATTCACCTCCATAGACAAACATACACACGTACATGATTCAGCATAGGGTCCTACTAAAGATTTGTTTAACTCCAACAGGAAAATTAGGCAATAATAAATAAGTGGTACTTAAGTACTCCTAATCAATTAAGTGAGACAGCAGAAGTGGAAGGGCTCCCTGGAGGATCGTCTCACATGTAAGGTAGTCGTTGCCGGAGCCCTTGAATGGCCTCGACTGAGGCCTCTGGCTTCAGCAAGATCGCCTTGGCACTGTTTATTCTTCTTCTTCTTCCTCTTCATGCTCTGTTTCTCTTTCTCCTCACTAGTTGGTGAAACCAAGTACATGATTGGCCTTCTAATTCAGAATTGGTTTTGTCCGTGAGGGAGTACAAGTGTACTAGTAAAAACAGCATTATTTTCTCATGGCAATCGGAAAATAGAGATGAACACATGCATTAAATATCATTCTTACCTAAAGGAAGGTTATGGCGCAAATATGGATGATGAGGATTGGAACACAGATCTCCCTTTGTGCAGTTCCACCAAAATGAACCAACTGTTCCATTCTAACATTCCAGTTAAACAGCACAAAAGTCACTTCTTTTAAGAAGAGTTTTGTGCAGTGCACCAAAAGGTCACAACAGCAACCAGGTGAATTGCATATCCCTGTTTGCACAAAAAGGCACAGAGGAAACAATCAGAGTCTCAAACAATTACAGGCAAAAACATTTGGCTAAACTTGTCATGGCTTATAACAGTGGCATGGCTTCATTTTGACCAGGGACATTAGATTAAGAACAGCTAAGGCTGCGTTAGGTTCACAGGTTTGGTGCAGGATTTTCGTAGGAACACAATTCCTACGGTATTCTTTCCCTTCCAACCGTTCGGAACACCTGAAAGGTGAATAGTGTTTCATAGGAAAGCTGGTCTGGTAGTACTGATTCCACAGGATTAGAAACATCCACGCGCTGCTCATTTTTTGGGCGGAAGCCCGAGGCAGGCGCTCGCTGCCATGCGTTAGACAGGTTGCTGTGCTGTGTTGCCGGAATAAAAAAAATCAACCTATGCGTGGTACGTGAGGTGAGGACAAGAGTAGTCACTGTGCAGCTGAATAAACAAATAGCATCTCATACTGCCAAGCATGCTACTCTAAAAAAACAAATCTGTACATTTCATAGTCCATCGAAACACATTCTCTTGAGAGTTTCCTCCGGTTCGCTGTTCCATAGTTTTATACCTACATTCCTTTCCTATTCCTCTATTTTCATCAAGACCTATGTTTTCTGCCCCTTTATTCCGAACGGAGCCTAAATATTTGGTATAAGGGCATGGGATAGTGGATGCACCAGCAGTCCAACACCATGTACGTAAACAGGGGCATAAGTGGTGATTCATAGTTTGTTGCCCCGAGAAACAAACATCCAAGAAACATATCTGGGTTGGTCCCATTTTTGTTCACTCTAGTAACCTACTCCTATGTGTGGATAGCAAATCTAGTCCTGGTCATACCACTGTGTACAGTGTTACCCCTATATTTCCCTTTTCGACCAAGAGACCGGTTGGATGACCAGTCTGTACTACTTTCACCCCCTTTCCTTCCTGTTTGTACCAAGTCCAATGTACATACTAAATTCCCCCACCCCCACTTTATTTCTTGTTTGAACCAAGTACTCCCTCCGTCCGGAATTACTTTTCATCAAAATGGATGTGTCTAGACCTAAAATACATCCAGATATATCCATTTCAATGACAAGTATTTTTGGACGGAGGGAGTACAAGATTCGACTCCATGAAGTAGCTTTACCTCTAACAATAGAAAAAGAAGTGACGTTGGACCATCCGATCGAGATGGGATGAGAGGTAAAAAATGATGCACATGCAGCGACGTAGCGAGCTGGGGAAGTAGAGCTAAGGTGGTTTCGAACGAAGATATACCTGAAGGTCATCGGGATGTGGATAGGTGGGCGGCAGGAGGCCGGATCTGCCCACAGGCAACGACGAAGGGATCGGAGGACCTCCCGCACCGGCGCTCGGCTAGAGATAACGGTGCGGCCGGCAGTGGGTCTCCTCCCTCGCTGTCGACGACGGCCTAAACGCTGCCCATCCTCCCCTTCACCGGCAGAGGGGGATACGTCCGGATCTGTAACCAGCGATGAGGATAGAAAGCCAGTGTTTTTTGAAGGGAGAAAGACAGTGTTACTACCCCTATCTTGTTTAGATCTGGAGAGGATGAGAGTGTGTGAATAGAGCAACCCTAGCAAGCAAGCGCGGAGGCTCCGGCCTATATATACGTAGTGGGGTAGTTTTCCTTTTTCACTCCATCAAAACAATCGTTTAAAATTGTGTACTACTACATGCCAGGTCGCGGTTTTTTAGTTGTTGATTGTTTTTTGAGATAGCTACCCGCTTGTTCCAAGCGGTGTTACGGTGTGCCAGGTCGCACTTTGTATCGTTCAAGTCTGGTACTACAAGTCCCTCCATTAAATGAACAACCACCCCCTCGTAAAAAGTGTGAACAAGCCCACGGCTAAAATTAGCGGAAACGTGGGTTGCCCCAACATGCATTATTATTTATATTTTCTACTCCCTCCGTTCCTAAATATAGGTCTTTTTTATTAGCCACACCTACGACAAGAATTTTTTTATTAGCAGTGAACCCCACATGTCATAGACACAAAAATTGTGGCAAGATTCCCTTAGGCAAGCCAAAGTGTGTCTAACAATTTGAGCAACTCAGGTTAGGCAAGTGTGGCAAGTGTGGGAAAAATAATGTGGCAACATAAGACAAACATAGTCACAATCCAAACAGCCCCGTAATTTTTTGTGACATGCATGAAAATTTGGTTAGTTAAATTTATAGTCAAAATTTGGCAAGGTGCATCGAATCAACACATGCAAGTATCAAAAGGAAAGTCACGGCATGCATGCATGCGTTGTACTCCCTCCGTTTCCAAATATAAGTCTTTTTAGAGATTGCAACAAGTGACTACATACGAAGCAGAATATGTCTACTCCTACATACGAAGTAGCCCATTTGAAATGTGTAAAAAGACTTATATCGAGTGCAGTGCTTTGATGTGTCGCGTCAACTCGTACAAGACCGAGAAATTTGATTACTACAACGCCCTCTCCCTCGAGGACCGAGCTCCGGTGCCTTAACTGCACCTGCCTTTGGCTGCATGGCAGGAGGGCCAACCACCTATTGGGCCCACCTGTCATAGACGCAAAGGCAGGAGCAGTAAGTAGAAGCTTTCGCTACACGCTATCCCTCCCGCACGAGGTGGACGGACATGCAGCAGTGGATTTGATACTGTAGAAGTAGGAGTAACATCATTGTTCGTATTCTCGAAGAGGCGAAGAGCCAAGCGCAACCCGAACATGGCAGTTGCGAACGCTCGCGTGGTGCGGTTCCTTGCAGTACTAGCCAGGCTCTTGCATGAGACAAAATTGCTATTGTTTAACAATTAAACTCCATTATCCATTGGTTGATACTCATTCTGCATAGGTCCACACGCTTAGCACCGTTTCCTCCTGGGGTCACCAATGTTTATTTGCTAATTAATAGCATTGCATGCAATGAACTAGCCATTGCAAGTCATTAAAAGCATGCACACCTCTCATCTCTTATTGGTTGATATGTCAAGAAACAAGAAACAAGGTAGAAGTTAATGCACCGCGCCTAAGTGTTTTGGGACTATTTGGTTTTCGTAAGATGACTTACACACCTAGACGGAGGGAGTAGTATAGCCCTGTAAACCGGAAATGAGTATTTGCCTTTCTAGAGATTTCAACAAGTGACTAGACTACACCATGTGCAGTACTCCCTCCCTTCTGGTTTATAGGGCTCAAATCTCAAACTCATGAACCAAGGCATTTTGTGATTGGAGGAATGTACCTCATACTTTACAAAACTACCCTAATTAAACTCATGCGTTAATTACATAGTTCTCTCATTTTCCTCTCTGCCTTGGTCGCGGTGCACATGCGGGACATTTCAAAGCATCCGGGCCTGCGTGCCATCCACCAAATCACAGCGAGGTGCTACAGTCGAGACTCACCTGTCACCCCAGTGTGGCCATCATGACCCGTCATATCACAAAACCCACACCTTTACCAGCAGTGGTAAGGTGGCCTCCAAGTTGGATTGGATGAAGCAACCATCATTTCACTGGAACGCTTGTTCAAGCCCTTTCTTCCCTTTCTTGAAGAAAACCTCACTCCAGGCTACTCAGTTCTGCCATTTTTCTTCTGTACCGACAAAGGAAAGCTGGGCGAATCAGTTATGCTGCTATATTTTCATTCCAAGAATCTTCTTTTTGCAAAGCACTGACCGATTATCACATCCTATTATTTTCCCGTTTTCATTGCGATTGTGGTTTCCTTTCGATTGCTTTTTGTTTGTCAGTTCATTGATGGATCCTGGAGCACTAGGCAAAGAGTTGCCGGCGGACAACCCACTGGAGACATTGATCTCCAGGAAGTGAGCACCGACCAACGAGTTGACCATGTTGGCGGGCCAACCCATGGAGACGAAGAGCTCCAAGAAACAAGCACTGGCCAAAGAGTTGAGGACGTTGGCAGATGAACTCCTCAAAGAAAGTTGGAAGGACAGCAAGGGCCCCACCGTGCCTACCCCAGGAACTCTGATTGCCACCTATGTGAGGCTCAAGACCGAGTTTGAGGAGATAGTTGCCGTTGAGAAGCAGTATTCCCCTGACAAGGTGATGGCCCCCATCGAGGACGAGGAGATGCCCCCCGGAGGGATGAGATCCCCCGGTGAGCTGCACAAGGTAAAAAATAATGGGTTATTACCATAGTTGTGGTTTTTGATTATTTGCAATGTGCTTGCTAATATGTTAGGTTGTGCAGGTGCCGGTGGACGTCCTTGATGATTCCGATGTCGTGGCCCGTCCTGTTGGCATCGCCTCGGAGATCGATTCTGATGCCGCTGTCCATCCTGTGGACATCGCCCTAGAGATCGATTCCGATGTCGCGGTCAGTCCTGTGGACATCACCCCAGAAATCAATTCCCATGCCGCTGTCCATGCCGTGGTCATTGCCCGAGAGATCGATGACAAGAAATAGTTGGTCGCGCTAATCCTTCAGGGTAGTTTGCATTGCCCTGTGTTTAATTACCAGAACGATGCGTGTTATCAAACCATCTTAGGGCTAGTGCACTGTCTTGTGTGGGCGGATCTTGCTACTTTTGTTTGATAGTGAATCATGCGATGAATCATGCGTACCCTCTCTGAGTTATGGAAACATATGTATCCTCACCAGCTTTTGATATATTATATGGCATGCTTAGATGTAAGTTTGAACTGTTTATCATATCAGCAGGGCTTGTTTGATGATTATTGGTGTTAGTAGGCTAGCTAATGTGTGAGCTATAGTACTTGCAAAACACTCACCGAAGAGAAACATTGGGGCTGATGAGCTTGTGGTACGCTTATACTTATCCCTCGTCAATCGACCAATAGCCCTAGCTCCTAAAATTGTAGGCTTAGCGATCGATCAGACAATAGTCGACATACATTCAGGCCTCATTTGGTTCATAGGGTAGGAAAATTGTAGCAAAAGTACAGAGAACGTGCAACACAAAATCATAGCAGTGCAGAGACGTACTCCCTCCGTTCCAAAATAGATGACCTAGGCGGGCTAGTTTGGCCTAGTGGGTTTCAGTGATATGACGTGGTACAGTGCCATCCAGTCTTCGCGTGTGGTAGCAGTATTGTGAGTACAGTAAGTTTTCTTGTAGAAGCGGAATTCAACGAAGTCATGATGGTTCCTTCGTCCGAACAACTTACAGTGGAAAAGGTTGGGCCTGTGATACGACCGGGGTAGACCAGGATAATTTTGTGCATGGCAGGTGGACCAGGATGGTCAACGTCCCACATGTCGGCGAATGAAAGTATTCTTTCCGATATAGAGGACGAGCAACGAGTATTCATTGTTTATTTCTGATGAAAGCTATTGTCTCCACTGTTACGACCGAGGCAGTGTGATACACGGCAGCCCAGTGAACTTGGCATGTGCACCACTCCCTCCTTCCTCATGTAATGCCTAGGTTACAACTTTTTCTCACTTTCTCTCTATCTATTTCCTCTCAAATGTTTTTTACCTTTCTTTTTTTAAGAAATATTGTTTTTATGCCTTTTTTAAGAATTTTTTTATACCTAGGAGCACGTGTAGAGACGGGCTCTTGTAGAGCCCACTCCTTCACTTTGTCAATGCCTCTCTCTCCTCCACATAAGGAGTACTACTTGCTATGCATGCATGCGGCGGGCAGCTGGCGTCTTGAGGGGCCAGGGCGGTGAGAGCGGGCTCCGGAAGCATTCCGGACTCCAGCATGGCCCACCTCACATTATTACCATATATTTCTTGGAGTCTGTGCGCGGCGGGCGGGCGATCTCTTCTCCCTCCCCCGTTTCTCTCTTCTCAGCCGACGCCCGCCGAGCGATTAGATTTCGGCTATCAACGGTTTATTCAATTACAGTCCCACATGTCAGTAAAATTGCAAGACAACGCGTGTCCCCTCTGGTGAGCGGCCTGCGAGCCGGACTGTCGGTGTTGCGACACATACGAGTTGTAAGTGTGCCGCCATTTCCTTTAGAACTTGCGAAGCGTAACATTTCCGCGCGATCGATCGATAGAAATCCAGAACAAAATGACGAAGCGTATACAATGATTAAAGTGAGCTATCAAGACAAGTTCGATGACCGCCAATGCATTTTACTCGGTAATAAATGACCAGTATTGAAGGGGAATCCAAATTTGCTTTGTCTTCTGTCCTTGAGCTCTTGACAAACCAGTGCACTATACGGTTGTCCGGCCACTCCACCCCAGAGCTCTCACCAAGCGTCGTTCATGCCACCGCGACGCACACTAACCGGTAAGGCAGCGATGGCATCCCACCGCATCGAGTTCCTCACTGCCCACGATCGCACACAAAATGGTAGGGAAACGATGGCATCCCGCCGTGCCGAGTTCATCGCCACTCGCGACCTCACAACTATGTGGGAGGAATTTGAAGATGCCAAGGCCGAATGGGCGGTAGAGCAAGAGGCGGTCAAAGCCACACAGAGGGAGCGGAAAAGTCAGAAAGCACTCAAGAAAATAGAGGCCCGCCGCCGCAAGAAAGAAAAGGACGCATGCGCTGCTGCGGAGAGGTCGGCGAAGATCCAAGCACGGTGGGGTGTCGCCGACATAGCCGGGAAGGAGAACGATGGCGTCTGGCCAGCATGTGAGAAGTAGTAGTACTAGTAGTTAGTGTGTGTGTCTGTGTCTGAGTACGAACATGCACCAATACTACTAGTTACTACTGTAGTTTTTAGAGCAAATTACCAGTACATTAGCCTAGACTAAATGGAAAAATTCCTATCCTAAGCATCAAATGGCATCTCTTTCTCTATAGGAATTGAGATGCATGTCATCTCACTTCCTATGATTTTCATATTCCTATCCTATGAACAAAAGGAGGCCTTTGTTGGAGTAACTACTGTAGCTAGCAGTACTGCTGGTACAGTAGTTTTCTTCAAGAAGAGAAATTCAACGAAGTCATGATGGTTCCTTCGTCCGAGCAACTTCAAAGTGGGAAGTGGGCCCGTGATTTGACGGCTCATTAGTCATTGTTACTGTGGCGCGACGACCTGGGTGACTCTCCCTTGGAGTTCTCCGTGCATGGCAAGTGGACCAGGATGGTCGGCATCCCACATGTTGGCGAACGGAAGTATTATTTCCGATATCGAGGAGTATGGAAACCGCGTGGTATAGTATCACTGCTGATTGGTTCACAAAAAAATAGTATCACTGCCGATTTATAATTATTTTTTATTTCTGATGAATGCTAGCGTTTCAACTCTTAGGACGAAGGGTGCCAAACACGGCACATGCTGGATGTCCCACACGTCAGCGAAAGGTGTGGGACATGAACAACGTGGTTGAGCCCAGCGTAAAAAACAACATGGTAGAGCGTCTCCACTTCTTCCACTTCTGGGTCAGAGACCGCACGTAGTAGTACTTAGTGGTATGAACGATACAAAGTGCGACCTGGAGAGAAAGACACGTCTAGTTGAAGGTCTCAGGGCATACACGTAAACAAATATAAAAGTTAATATGTGCCTCCAACTAATATAGTAGTAGTAGAGTACTTAGGCACGTACTCCATAACATCACCATGCATTGCACGTACAACATTTAGTGGTAGTACGTAGTAAGAGACAGATGCCGCCCAAGAGTTCCCTTCTCGACGTACTTTTGGGTGTTTGGTAGAGTGTATGGAGGGTGCATGAGTCCACACAAGTTTAGCACAAATACACTAGAAGCATGCATGAAGAGAGCATGCATGAAGAGGGGTGTTGAGTTGAGTGTAACACCCCGAGACCGATGTGCCAGGTTGTAACGCCCGGATAATCTTGCTACAGTAATCCCACGCTAATCATGCCATGTCATCCTGATTACTGTTGCTAAACGCCCGTTAGTTCAAACCGCGTCGAATTCAAATTTAAAATTTAAAATTAATGTCGGCAATAAAAGTTTTCAAAAATTGAAACAAAAATGTTCGGTGGTTGCTAATTATTACACAGGTAATTATGGGGCAGCAAACCCATTTTTATAAAATGTCTAAATAGTTTAAAAGCTTTAAAAGCAGAAATGCAAAAGGATAAAAAAAACAAAACAAAGAAAATAATAAAAGAAAGAAAATACAAAGGAGAAAAAAAAAGGAAAAGCATTCACCCCCGGGGCCACCGGCCCAGCAGGCCACCGGCCCAACTGGGCCACGACCCACCAGGCCGGCCCAACCGGCCACCCTCACTCCCCATATCCCCCCACCACCAAACCCTAACCCACCCCGTCGCCCCACTCACCACTCGCTCTCCCCCACCCCCTCGCTCTGGATCTGGATCGGGGAGAGGCCCGACCCCGTCGCCCCGGATCCCGTCGACCGGAACGACGCCTCGCCGCCCTACTCCTCGACGGACCTCCTCGCCGGACTGCTTCCCCGCCGCGCGTCGTCCCCCTCCCCTCCCCGTCGCCTCCCCAACCTGCCCCGAGCCCGCTCCTTCGACCCTACCAAGCCCGGTGAGGCCATGGCCTCCGCCCTCCTCCTACCCCTGTCGCTGCGCCCCTCCTCTCTCTCCGTCGCCGGCCGCGCAGCTCGGCTGCGCCCGCGTGCCGGAGCTCACGCTCCGGGCCGCTCACCGCCCCGTGCCGTGGCCTCGTGCTCGCCGCCCCCGCTTCTGCTCTGCTGCCGCTGCCCACCGCTCGCCGGGCCGAGCCCCCTCCACCCCGCGCACGCCCCGCGAGCCTCCTCCCTACGCGCCCCGTGCCGCTATTCCCGCCGGCCACGGCCCGCGCGCCCGCGCCCGCGCCTCCCGCTGCTGCAGCTGCCGTGCCCTCGCCCCGCATCGCCATCGCCGGCCCCCTGTGTCCCGCCGTCGCCCGCACCGCCTCCCCCTGCCTCGCCGGCTCCGACTAGCCGCGCCGCCAGCGCTGCCCCTTGCCGCGGCATGCTGCTCCGGCCGGCCGGCCTTGCCCCCTCGTGCTGGGCGCTGGGTACGCCCCACCCGGAGCCCGCAGCCCCGCTAACGCCAGCGCCCGTTAGGCCCCCTCTGGGCCACTGCCAAACGGGGCCCACGCCCCCCCCAGAACAAAAAAAAGAAGGATTAAAAAAAAATTAATTAAAATTAAGAATTAAATAAATAATAATTAGATAAATAATAATTAAATAAATAATGATAATTAAATTAATTAATTAGTTAAGGAATTAATTAAGTTAATTAATCCTATTTAATTAATCTAATTAACTAGTTAGTTTAATTAAACAGTAATTAGATTAGTTAATCCTAATTAGACTAAAACAGTCAATGACGAACGGGACCCACATGTCAGTTGACCAGTCAACGCCTCTGTTGACTGCTGACATCATGCTGACGTCATGCTGACGTCAGCATACACTGTTCTGGATAATGTTGGGTTTAAATAAATAATTAAAATCAGAAAATGATTTAAATCTTTAGAAAATCATATCTTTTAATCCGTAATTCGGATGAAAATACTTTATACATGAAAGTTGCTCAGAACGACGAGACGAATTTGAATACGCAGCCCGTTTATCTGCCACGCGTCCCTAGCACAGTGAACCTGCAACATTTCGCCTCCGGTTCAGCTGTCCGAAAACGCGAAACACCGGGGATACTTTCCCGGATGTTTCCCCCCACACCGGTATCACCTCATACCGCGATAGGGCACCCCTAGCACCGCTACTTGTCATGTCATGCATCGTTATGCATCCGTTTGCATCATATTTATTGTTTCTCCCCCCTCTTCTTCCGCTAGACACCGAGACCGACGCCGCTGCTACCCAGTACGACTACGGAGTTGACAACCACTCTCTCTTGCCAGAGCAACCAGGCAAGCCCCCCCCTTTGATCACCAGATATCGCCTACTCTTCTCTATACTGCTTGCATTAGAGTAGTGTAGCATGTTACTGCTTCCCGTTAATCCTATACTGATGCATAGCCTGTCCTTGCTACTACTTTTGTTACCTTTACCTGCAATCCTAATGCTTAGTATAGGATGCTAGTTTATCATCAGTGGCCCTACATCCTTGTCCGTCTGCCATGCTATACTATCGGGCCGTGATCACTCGGGAGTTGATCACGGGTATATACTATATACTTTATACATGATACATGTGGTGACTAAAGACGGGTCGGCTTGAGGAGCACCCGCGAGTGGAGTTTTGAGGCGGAGCGGCAGGGCAGGTTCCGACCACCTAGGAGAGAGGTGGGCCTGGCCCTGGTCGGCGTTCGCGGATACTTAACACGCTTAACGAGATCTGGGTATTTGATCTGAGTCTGGCCATTTGGTCTATACGCACTAACCATCTACGCGGGAGTAGTTATGGGTATCCCGGCGTCGTGGTATCAGCCGAAGCCTTCGTGACGTCAGCGACTGAGTGGCGCGCGCCGGATTGGACTGGAAGGCCACTAGGCTAGGTCTGCTTTCGGCCGCGTTCGCAACGTGCAGGTGTGCTAAGGGCGATGGGCCCAGACCCCTGGGCGCTTAGGTTTAGACCGGCGTGCTGACCTCTCTGTTGGTCTAGGTGGGGCTGCGACGTGTTGATCTTCCGAGGCCGGGCATGACCCAGGAAAGTGTGTCCGGCCAAATGGGATCGAGCGTGTTGGGTTATGTGGTGCACCCCTGCAGGGAAGTTAATCTATTCAAATAGCCGTGATCTTCGGTAACAGGACGATTTGGAGTTGTACCTTGACCTTATGACAACTAGAACCGGATACTTAATAAAACACACCCTTCCAAGTGCAAGATACAACCGGTGGTCGCTCTCTCACAGGGCGACGAGGGGAGGATCATCAGTTAGGGTTATGCTATGCGATGCTACTGGGAGGTCTTCAGTCTACTCTCTTCTACATGCTGCAAGACGGAGGCTGCCAGAAGCGTAGTCTTCGAAAGGATTAGCTATCCCCCCTCTTATTCTGGCTTTCTGCAGTTCAGTCCACCGATATGGCCCTTTACACATTTACCCATGCATATGTAGTGTAGCTCCTTGCTTGCGAGTACTTTGGATGAGTACTCACGGTTGCTTTCTCCTTCTTTCCCTCTTTCCCTTCTACCTGGTTGTCGCAACCAGATGTTGGAGCCCAGGAGCCAGACGCCACCATCGACGACGACCCCTACTACACCGGAGGTGCCTACTACTACGTGATGCCCGCTGACGACGACCAGGAGTAGTTAGGAGGATCCCAGGCAGGAGGCCTGCGCCTCTTACGATCTGTATCCCAGTTTGTGCTAGCCTTCTTAAGGCAAACTTGTTTAACTTATGTCTGTACTCAGATATTGTTGCTTCCGCTGACTCGTCTATGATCGAGCTCTTGTATTCGAGCCCTCGAGGCCCCTGGCTTGTAATATGATGCTTGTATGACTTATTTTATTTGTAGAGTTGTGTTGTGATATCTTCCCGTGAGTCCCTGATCTTGATCGTACACGTTTGCGTGTATGATTAGTGTACGATTAAATCGGGGGAGTCACACAGGTGTCCTCCAGTTATTCGCTGTTGTTGCGTTGTCATTGCTTGCGTGTCATGCATTGCATATCATGTCATCATGTGCATTTCATTTGCATACATGTTCGTCTCATGCATCCGAGCATTTTCCCCGTTGTCCGTTTTGCAATCCGGCGCTCCTATGTCACCCGGTGTCCCTTTCTACATTTTTCGTGTGTGGGTGTTAAACATTTCCGGATTGTACCGAGACTTGTCATGCGGCCTTGGTTTACTACCGGTAGACCGCCTGTCAATTTTCGTGCCATTTGGACTTCGTTTGATACTCCAACGGTTAACCGAGGGACCGTAAAGGCCTCGTGAGTGTTGCCGCCCAACACCCCACCAAAGTGGCCCAAAACCCACCAAAACCCCCTCCATCATCTCGGCCATTCGATCATGATCGCGTGGCCGCAAACCGCACCGCATTTGGACTCTCCTAGCTCCCTCTACCTATAAATATGTGATCCCCTCCGAAATTCGCGCAGATGAAACCCTAAAAACTCCTCGCGCCGCCGGACAAAAGCTTCCCACCGCACCGGACATCTCCGCTGCCTCCGCCACCTCACTCCGCCCAATAGCGTCGCGACACGTCACCCGCCGCCGCCTCCTGCGCCAATCAACAACCGCCAAGTGACGTCGCCGCCTCCTGCCGCCGTCGGCCCGCGGGGCCCGAGGCAGGCCCGCCCGGGCCCGGAGCCGCCCGCCGCCGCACTCGCGCGCCCCGCGCACCGTCCTTCCCCGCCACCTACAGCGCGCCTCGCCGCCGCCGCCTTCACCGGTCCAGCGCCACCGTGCCGGCTTGCCACACCACCCTTCGCCGCACCGCCGCCCCGCTCGCCTCGCTCGCCGGCCGTCTCCACCACCGCACCGCCTCGACGCCTGCGCCGCCACGACTCCGGCCGCCCTCCGTCCTCTCCCTCGCCGGCAGGTTCCGCACCTCCGGCGAGCTCAACAACTGTTCCGGCGAGATCCGGCTCTGCCTTGATCTGTGTGCACCCGGGTCAAACCCTAGATCCGTTCTCGGAGTGGTAAATTTCGCTAAGTCCTCAGTATTTTTGGCATTTTTCCTCGCATCGTAACTCCGCATCCATAGCTCTGATTTGTGCGTGTAGCATATCAAAATGTTCACATGCTTGCAATTGTATTTTCTGATCCCTTTTGGCTCAAGGTTACTAAGGGACTTCTGTTAAGTGCTTTGAGTAGCTTTATGCCATGCCTTGCTTTGCCATGTTAAGTTCCTGTAGCATGTAGTTTTCATGCTCTAAAGTGTGCTTCCTGTTGATAAATTCCAGAGTTGTGTTAATTTCACTAAGTCTGAAACCTGTTATCGTTTGCACTTTTGTCATGCTTGTTTGAACCTGTTAATGGATGAATTAGCCGTATCTCAGTGTTCATCTTTTGTCAAGATTCTTGAGTGGATCCCTGCCATGTATTTTGTTGCCATGTTTGAGTGCTGTAGCATATTTATCTTGTTGCATTTAGATGGCTACTTGCTGTTTATCGCAGACCGGTGCCATATTTGTTTTGCCTGCCATTTCCAAACCGTGCATCCGATTCCGGTGATCTTTATATCGATTTCAACCGAAATCACCTCACCTTTCCAGTGGCACTCTTGGTTTTCCAAGTTGATGCCAGGTGCAATCATTCCTTTGCAAATCATGCATATGCATCGCATACCGCATCCCGCATATCATACCATGTTTATGTGTGGTTTGTTTACTATGTTGTGTGCTTCTTTCCGGTGTTGCTTCTTCGGGTTGGTTCCGGTAACGCTGCGTTTGTGAGGACCCGTTCGTCTACGTCCGTTTATCTTCTTCATGGACTCGTTCTTCTTTCGGGATTTCAGGCAAGATGACCATACCCTCGAAATCACTTCTATCTTTTCTTGCCAGTTGCTCGCTCTTTTGCTATGCCTATGCTGCGATACCTAACACTTGCTTATCATGCCTCCCATATTGTTAAACCAAGCCTCTAACCCACCTTGTCCTAGCAAACCGTTGTTTGGCTATGTTACCGCTTTGCTTAGCCCCTCTTATAACGTTGCTAGTTGCAGGTGAAGATTGAAGTTTGTTCCTTGTTGGAACATGGAGATGTTGTTCCTTGTTGGAACATGTTTACTTGTTGAGATATCACAATATCTATTATTTAATTAATGCATCTATATACTTGGTAAAGGGTGGAAGGCTCGGCCTTATGCCTGGTGTTCTGTTCCACTCTTGCCACCCTAGTTTCCATCATATCGGTGTTATGTTCCCGAATTTTGCGTTCCTTACGAGGTTGGGTTATAATGGGAACCCCTTGACAGTTTGACTTGAATAAAACTCCTCCAGCAAGGCCCAACATTGGTTTTATCATTTGCCACCTAGCCTTTTCTTTCCCTTGAGTCGGCCGGCTCAAGGGTCATCTTTATTTAAACCCCCGGGCCAGTGCTCCTCTGAGTGTTGGTCCAACCTGTCAGCTGCCGGTGGCCACCAGGGGCAACTCCGGGCTGGCCTACCGGAACCTTGGACAATCCGGTGTGCCCCGAGAAAGAGATATGTGCAGCTCCTATCGGGATTTGTCGGCACATTCGGGTGGCTTTGCTGGCCATGTTTTACCATTGTCGAAATGTCTTGTAACCGGGATTCCGAGTCTGATCAGGTCTTCCCGCTAGTAGGAATATCCTTCGTTGACCGTGAGAGCTTGTGATGGGCTAAGTTGGGACACCCCTGCAGGGTTTTGAACTTTCGAAAGCCGTGCCCGCGGTTATGGGCAGATGGGAATTTGTTAATGTCCGGTTGTAAAAATCCTGAAGTTGACCTTAATTAAAATGCACCAACCGCGTGTGTTACCGTGATGGTCTCTTCTCGGCGGGGTCCGGAAAGTGAACACGGTGTTGGAGTTTTGCTTGACGTAGGTTGTTTTAGGATCACTTCTTGATCATAGTTCATCGACCATGGATTTAGCCTTCTCTTTCGCTCTCTTTTGCGAATATGTTAGCCACCATATGTGCTAGTCGCTTGCCTGCAGCTCCATCTCGTACCTTTTACCTTACTAATAAGCTTAAATAGTCCTTGATCGCGAGGGTGTGAGATTGCTGAGTCCCTGTGACTCACAGATTACTTCCAAAACCAAGTTTTGCAGTGCCGATGGTTACCGAGCAGGGTGACGCAACCAAGCTCAGGAGGAGCTCGATGAAGATCTTGTCCTTTGTGTTGTTTTGTTCCAGTTGATCAGTAGTGGAGCCCAGTCGGGATGATCGGGGATCTGTGTAGCATTTGGGGTAGTCTTCTTTCATTTTGGTTCCGTAGTCGGACCTTGAGTGTATTTGGATGATGTAATGCTTTATTCATGTAATTGTGTGAAGTGGCGATTGTAAGCCAACTATGTATCCCTTTCCCTTATGTATTACATGGGTTGTGTGAAGATTACCTCACTTGCGACATTGCTTTCAATGCGGTTATGCCTCTAAGTCGTGCTTCGACACGTGGGAGATATAGCCGCATCGAGAGTGTTACAAGTTGGTAATCAGAGCCTTCCACGACCTTAGGAGCCCCCTGCTTGATCGAATAGCTGGCGTTATTGAGTCTAGAAATGTTTTGAGTCATTTAGGATTATATATATCGGAGAGTTAGGAATTATTTTTACTCCTCAGTCCCTTCGTCGCTCTGGTGAGGCATCCTGACGTAGAGTTTTGACTCTTCTCTTCTCAAATTTCAATAAAAAAATTTAGGATCACGCAGGTATCTTGGAATCGTTCCGATCTATTTGTGACGAGAACATTGTTCTTGGTGCCTCCTGTCATTTAGGGGTTGTGGCAGTGTCCCGGGGAGTTGAGCTCCGAGGTGTTGTCGTTACAATTTTATCGTTGCAGTTCTGGAATACCTGAGTTTAGGTTCGCCGACATCGAAAATCTCTTTTATGCAGTTGTTGGTGAGATAACCTCGACGCCACCCAGTACTGGGGCGGGAGTTCGGGAGTATTGCCATAACTCGTATAACGGATGCTTTTCGAAGGTTGAGGTAGATGATTTCCGAAGGTTTCTTGGTTATGTGTTGAAGGATGGATACAGCTGGATGTAGGATTTGCTAGTTTGGGTGAGATATTATGCTTCCCCTGTATCCCCAACACCTGATTGCATAACCGGAAAATTTCAGGAGTTTATAAGTGGGAATTCAAGTAGCTCTTAGGATATCTTTCCGACAGATGTATGATATGAAATTGGGGTTCGACGTCTAGTGGTCCGCCTATCCACGGTTGGTTTTACAGTGGTCTCGTTGTGTCTTAAAGAGTCCTTGGCTATGCCGACTCGGGGAAGCTTCGTATGTCATGTGCACTGCCTTGTACATGATGGTGCTGTACGATCGAGCCCGTGTAGGCCCCACCATGAAAACTTCAAACGGAATCTCTATCATATGTTTGTTCCAGCTTATTCTGCAAGCCAACCCTTTGTTTTTGTTTTGAGTTGTGGTATTCGAGTTGCTTCGAAGTCAAGTGTTGATTCCATACCTTCCCTAAGCGGTGTTCTCATGTTCCTATGTGAATACTAATCTTTCTTGATCTTCGAGTTTGCCATCTCAATTTCTTTTCAACTGGTGTGCTCCTCTTCAAATGGATCCAATCTTGTCAACATTCACAAGATCAATTATCAGTTTTTTCTCTACGGTGTTTGCTTCATCCGTCTTCAAGTTGCCTTTGTTTTCCCACCCTCCCTCCCATTGTTTCTTCAAGGACTCAGATTTCTTCATCAGGTATCCATTTTATTCTTGTGAAGTCCCTTCATCCTTTTCTTTCAATGTTCGTATCCGGTGATTATCATGAAGATACTAACGAAGCTTCAAGTTCGTCACTCTTCACTCATTTTCTTCTCCGGTGGAACCAAATTCAAGCTTTGGTGTCGATCATATCCCTTTTCCCTCGTCTCTAATACCTTCTCTTGCCGGTGCTCCTCATATTCATTCATTTCTCGCTATTCAATTGTTCTGGAGTGCTCAAGATATCCCGAAGATTCATGTTTCCACTCTACATTCATTCAAGATCTTTCGAGGATGTTACCTCATTCAGGCCATTTAATTCAACCGGTGCATTCTCTCTTTTAAATCATCAACGGTGTTTCTTTTGAGTGGGCCCTAACCCACAGGTCTTTTCCCAGAATCTTACCTGACTCTTCTTATTTTTCCGGAGCTTCTCAAATTATTTTCTAAAGTTTGACGTAAGAATGATTTATCATCAGTCAAATGTCTTTCTCCAAGATCTGTCAAATTCTTTTCATAGTTGGCTCAACCTTTCCATTCTTCATTCCGGTGTGCCTCAATAATTCTTGGTGGTGTTTCTCGTCGTCATTCTCAACATTTGAAGACTGAAGAAGAGTTTTACATCCATATCTTATCCGTTCTCTCAGAGATTCGTGGTTCTAGTTCAAGGCCATCCTCTCATAATTGTTTTGATTGTGAGAATTATTTTCACCTATCCGAAGCAATTCAAGAGTCTTCTCAGTTTGATTATCCGGAGCCCATCATCTA
The DNA here is from genome assembly GCF_003073215.2 of Triticum urartu. Classification (NCBI taxonomy): domain Eukaryota; kingdom Viridiplantae; phylum Streptophyta; class Magnoliopsida; order Poales; family Poaceae; genus Triticum; species Triticum urartu. The sequence continues at coordinate 68,305,375 of NC_053025.1, read as the reverse complement.
AGATTTGTTCGTTCTCAGCTTTCAGCTCTTTTCTCTAAATCTTACCGGTGCATCGCTCATATATTCTCTATTCAGTTCATGATCACTTCGTTCACTTGTATCTAAATACTCTCAAGTATCTTCATTCGTTTTCCAATTCTACCCGGTGATTTGTGCCTTTGCTACTTTCATTTTCAATTCATACTGTGGTTCGTTCAAGATTTTTTCTTCTTTCTTATCATATCAATTTATTCGTTGTTTCAATCATACCGGTGGTTCATTGAAGACCTTCTCAAGTTTGCGCCATATCTATCTTAATACTTTCTACAAGAATAAGTTGTATTCAATCCATTATTTGTCATCAATTTAACTGGTGAAGGATAAGCATAATGTAATTCTTATTCTTGTTTCATCGAGTGAATTCAATTCCTTATTCCGGAGGTTCATCTTATCACGCTCTCGGTTCGAGATGCTTTATCTTTCCTTCTGGAGTTCCAAGTTTCCACTTTATCTCGTCGCAAAGTTTCATCCAATCATTGCAAGGATTCAACTTGTGTTTTCAACCTCTCTTTCCTTCTGTTTGATCGTCCTTTTGTTACCGAAGTTCTTCATGGAGGTTCTACATGATGGCTCAGCTATGATTTAATTCATTCTCGAAGTGTTCATTGAGATTCTTTTCTAAGGAGCTCAAGCTTTCTTCATATTGTAATCCGGAGTGAAATTCTGTCTTCCGTACCATTTGAGGTGATAATATATCATTCTTCTTTCACAAGAATGGGATATTTTAAATCCATCAATCTCGTCATTGGAGTTATCTGGAGTTATATTTCACCTAAAGCTTTTCCTAAGGATTAATGCTATTAATGGTGATAATATATGATCCAAGTTCTTCATCTATCCTTCCCGGTGAAATTAGTTTCTCGTCTCCTTGTTGATATCGATCCAATCTATTATTTTTCGTCAGTGGCAGAATTTCACCTCATAATTTGAGAAGTATTCCATAAGACCATATTAAGCTTATTCTTTTTCGTTGTTGGTGTTCCAACAACTCCGTTCGACCCTTCTCCTAAGGACACCTTCTCAAACTCTTTTGTGAAAGAAGTTGGCTTTTCTTCTCCATTCTTTTATTTCAATTATCTATATTCTATTCTTTCATTTCGGAGGCCTTGTGATGTTGCTATTTTTAGTCGTCATCTCGAATTATGAAGATCATGTTTCTTTTCATGCTTATCCTTTTAACCGGAGTGTTGTGCCCTCTGCTCAAGTTCTTTTCATCTTATCTAGTCTTGCATCCCTTCTCAACCGGAGTGCTGTCCAAAGTTATTCTTCTTCTTCCTCTTTACTAACGGAGGTTTTCAACTTTGTTCATATTCGTTGTATTCTTTCTTTTGAATTTGTTCAACCTCGCAAGGTTCTTTGGTTTCACTCATTTGTCAAAGAAGCAACTTAGTTTTACCTCTTCTCTTTCTCTTCCGTTTTCCCTCCGGTGCCATTCTAGATCTCGGGACGAGATCCTCTCGTAGTGGTGGAGTGTTGTAATGCCCCGAGACCGATGTGCCAGGTGTCCTCCAGTTATTCGTTGTTGTTGCGTTGTCATTCCTTGCGTGTCATGCATTGCATATCTTGTCATCATGTGCATTTCATTTGCATACATGTTTGTCTCATGCATCCGAGCATTTTTCCCCGTTGTCCGTTTTGCAATCCGGCGCTCCTATGTCACCCGGTGTCCCTTTCTACCTCTTTTCGTGTGCGGGTGTTAAAAATTTCCGGGTTGGACCGAGACTTGTCATGCGGCCTTGGTTTACTACCGGTAGACCGCCTGTCAATTTTCGTGCCATTTGGACTTCGTTTGATACTCCAACGGTTAACCGAGGGACCGTAAATGCCTCGTGAGTGTTGCAGCCCAACAACCCTCCAAAGTGGCCCAAAATCCACCTAAACCCTCTCCATCATCTCGGTCGTTCGATCACGATCGCGTGGCCGCAAACCGCACCCCATTTGGACTCTTCTAGCTCCCTCTACCTATAAATATGTGATCCCCTCCGAAATTCGCGCAGATGAAACCCTAAAAACTCCTCGCGCCGCCGGACAAAAGCTTCCCACCGCGTCGGACATGTCCGCTGCCTCCGCCACCTCACTCCGCCCAATAGCGTCGCCACACGTCACCCGCCACCGCCTCCTGCGCCAATCAACAACCGCCAAGTGGCGTCGCCGCCTCCCGCCGCTGCCGGCCTGTGGGGCCCGAGGCAGGCCCGCTCGGGCCCGGAGCCGCCCGCCGCCGCACTCGTGCGCCCCGCGCGCCGTCCTTCCCTGCCGCCTACAGCGCGCCTCGCCGCCGCCGCCTTCACCGGTCCAGCGCCACCGCGCCGGCTCGCCGCACCACCCTTCGCCGCGCCGCCGCCCTGCGTTGCTCCGGCCGCCGCCCCGCTCGCCTCGCTCGCCGGCCGTCTCCACCACCGCACCGCCTCGACGCCAGCGCCGCCATGACTCCGGCCGCCTTCCCTCCTCTCCCTCGCCGGCCGGATCCTCACCTTCGGCGATCTCAACCACTATTTCAGCGAGATCCGGCTCCGCCTCGATCTGCGTGCACCCGGGTCAAACCCTAGATCCGTTCTCGGAGTGGTAAATTTCGCCAAGTCCTCAGTATTTTTGGCATTTTTCCTCGCATCGTAACTCTGCATCCATAGCTCTGATTTGTGCGTGTAGCATATCAAAATGTTCGTCTCGACGAGTACATCATTTCATCTCATTGCATCATTTTCATTTGAGCTGATCTTGATGCCCAAAATGCTGTTGGAAGAGGGCTATGTGATGAATTTGGCAGATCTATTTCAGCAAATGGCATTTTGTCATTTTTGCCATGATTAATGTGTGCATGCTATGATCCTGAGCTCTACATGTGTTTTGTTATATGTCATGCCATCTTTACAGAGGTGCTTACCATGTATTTTTGTGATATATGTGGTGACTAGCACAAGCTTGCAAAGTAGCGTAATCGGTAATGCTGATTTCAGGGACTTGGAATTTCTCTAAGTCCTTGTCCTGTTTTTGTCGTTATGCCATATGTTCATGTTGTTTCCTAGTGACTCGTGCCTATTTTGAGGATGATAAGTAAGGATGTTTTGTTAACATTGAGGTGCTCTATCCATCCATGTCTTTGTTTGCATTTATGGAGCAACCTAGCTTGAGTCAATCGAGCTCTACTTTTGCTATATCGTGAATCCTGGCTGATTGTTGACATGTTTAGCGGTTTTGCCGAGGATGTTGCTATTGATCCGTGCATGCTATGTTGTTATTCTTGCCATGTCTAGCTTCTATGCCATGTCTTCTTGATGGGTGTATGCTTAGTTTGTCATGCCATACTCTGTAGTGAGTGCATCGCGCTCGTAAACATGCCTACTTGTTAACTATTTTGCATGCTCTAGTTTTTCACCATGTCTGAATCTGTTTATGTTTTTGCTATGTTCACATGATTGCAATTGTATTTTCTGATCCCTTTTGGCTGAAGGTCACTAAGGGACTTTTGTTAAGTGCTTTGAGTAGCTTCATGCCATGCCTTGCTTTGTCATGTTAAGTTCCTGTAGCATGTAGTTTTCATGCTCTAAAGTGTGCTTCCTGTTGATAAATTCCAGACTTGTGTTAATTTCACTAAGTCTAAAACCTGTTATCGTTTGCACTTTTGCCATGCTTGTTTGAACCTGTTAATGCATGAATTAGCCGTAGGTCAGTGTTCATATGTTGTCAAGATTCTTGAGTGGAACCCTGCCATGTATTTTGTTGCCATGTTTGAGTGCTGTAGCATATTTATCTTGTTGCATTTAGATGGCTACTTGCTGTTTATCGCAGACCAGTGCCATATTTGTTTTGCCTGCCATTTCCAAACCGTGCATCCGATTCCGGTGATCTTTATATCGATTTCAACCGAAATCACCTCACCTTTCCAGTGGCACTCTTGGTTTTCCAAGTTGATGCCAGGTGCAATCATTCCTTTGCAAATCATGCATATGCATCGCATACCGCATCCCGCATATCATACCATGTTTATGTGTGGTTTGTTTACTATGTTGTGTGCTTCTTTCCGGTGTTGCTTCTTCGGGTTGGTTCCGGTAACATCGCGTTTGTGAGGACCCGTTCGTCAACGTCCATTTATCTTCTTCATGGACTCTGTTCTTCTTCCTTGCGGGATTTCAGGCAAGATGACCATACCCTCGAAATCACTTCTATCTTTTCTTGCCAGTTGCTCGCTCTTTTGCTATGCCTATGCTGCGATACCTAACACTTGCTTATCATGCCTCCCATATTGTTAAACCAAGCCTCTAACCCACCTTGTCCTAGCAAACCGTTGTTTGGCTATGTTACCGCTTTGCTTAGCCCCTCTTATAACGTTGCTAGTTGCAGGTGAAGATTGAAGTTTGTTCCTTGTTGGAACATGGAGATGTTGTTCCTTGTTGGAACATGTTTACTTGTTGAGATATCACAATATCTATTATTTAATTAATGCATCTATATACTTGGTAAAGGGTGGAAGGCTCGGCCTTATGCCTGGTGTTCTGTTCCACTCTTGCCACCCTAGTTTCCGTCATATCGGTGTTATGTTCCCGGATTTTGCGTTCCTTACGCGGTTGGGTTATAATGGGAACCCCTTGACTGTTCGCCTTGAATAAAACTCCTCTAGCAAGGCCCAACATTGGTTTTACCCTTTGCCACCTAGCCTTTTCTTTTCCTTGAGTCGGCCGGCTCAAGGGTCATCTTTATTTAAACCCCCGGGCCAGTGCTCCTCTGAGTGTTGGTCCAACCTGTCAGCTGCCGGTGGCCACCAGGGGCAACTCTGGGCTGGCCTACCGGAACCTTGGACAATCCGGTGTGCCCTGAGAAAGAGATATGTGCAGCTCCTATCGGGATTTGTCGGCACATTCGGGTGGCTTTGCTGGCCATGTTTTACCATTGTCGAAATGTCTTGTAACCGGGATTCCGAGTCTGATCAGGTCTTCCCGCTAGTAGGAATATCCTTCGTTGACCGTGAGAGCTTGTGATGGGCTAAGTTGGGACACCCCTGCAGGGTTTTGAACTTTCGAAAGCCGTGCCCGCGGTTATGGGCAGATGGGAATTTGTTAATGTCCGGTTGTAAAAAACCTGAAGTTGACCTTAATTAAAATGCACCAACCGCGTGTGTTACCGTGATGGTCTCTTCTCGGCGGGGTCCGGAAAGTGAACACGGTGTTGGAGTTTTGCTTGACGTAGGTTGTTTTAGGATCACTTCTTGATCATAGTTCATCGACCATGATTTAGCCTTCTCTTCTCGCTCTCTTTTGCGAATATGTTAGCCACCATATGTGCTAGTCGCTTGCTGCAGCTCCATCTCGTACCTTTTACCTTACCTATAAGCTTAAATAGTCTTGATTGCGAGGGTGTGAGATTGCTGAGTCCCTGTGACTCACAGATACTTCCAAAACCAGTTTGCAGGTGCCGATGTTACCGAGCAGGTGACGCAACCAAGCTCAGGAGGAGCTCGATGAAGATCTTGTCCTTTGTGTTGTTTTGTTCCAGTTGATCAGTAGTGGAGCCCAGTTGGGATGATCGGGGATCTTGTAACCGGGATTCCGAGTCTGATCGGGTCTTCCCGCTAGAAGGAATATCCTTCGTTGACCGTGAGAGCTTGTGATGGGCTAAGTTGGGACACCCCTGCAGGGTTTTGAACTTTCGAAAGCCGTTCCCACGGTTATGAGCAGATGGGAATTTGTTAATGTCCGGTTGTAAAAAACCTGAAGTTGACCTTAATTAAAATGCACCAACCGCGTGTGTTACTGTGATGGTCTCTTCTCGGCGGGGTCCGGGAGGTGAACACGGTGTTCGAGTTATGCTTGACGCCGGTTGTTTTAGGATCACTTCTTGATCATATGTTAGCCACCATATGTGCTTTTGCCTTCTCTTCTCGCTCTCTTTTGCGAATATGTTAGCCACCATATGTGCTAGTCGCTTGGTGCAGCTCCACCTCATACCTTTTACTTTACCTATAAGCTTAAATAGTCTTTGATCGCGAGGGTGTGAGATTGCTGAGTCCCTGTGACTCACAGATACTTCCAAAACCAGTTTGCAGGTGCCGATGTTACCGAGCAGGTGACGCAACCAAGCTCAGGAGGAGCTCGATGAAGATCTTGTCCTTTGTGTTGTTTTGTTCCAGTTGATCAGTAGTGGAGCCCAGTCGGGATGATCGGGGATCTGTGTAGCATTTGGGGTAGTCTTCTTTCATTTTGGTTCCGTAGTCGGACCTTGAGTGTATTTGGATGATGTAATGCTTTATTCATGTAATTGTGTGAAGTGACGATTGTAAGCCAACTATGTATCCCTTTCCCTTATGTATTACATGGGTTGTGTGAAGATTACCTCACTTGCGACATTGCTTTCAATGCGGTTATGCCTCTAAGTCGTGCTTCGACACGTGGGAGATATAGCCGCATCGAGGGCGTTACATTGAGCATGCTGAGACAAGAACGCAACCAAACACACCCTATATGCCACGCATGTTCATACCATTTGTGCCTTTCTACTTCACTTACTACGCTACATTACTCAGGTTCGTACGTCCACTCCTGGGTACATGTCCGTCTCGTAGTTCCAGTCCCACGTGTTCTTCATATAGATGGAACGATCCTTGCATAACACGTGCACCTTGATGCTAGATGTCTCGCGTGTTGGCAAAAGGATGAACAAAGCTCACGTAAAAAAATAGAGTGGAAGAACATAGATTCCGGACGACCGAGAAGGAGCAAGGAACCTCGTGGTGGAGCGTCTGCACTCATAATATTTAATATTATTTAGTGATATAAAATTAACCAATCATCTCCATAGTGGACTGGAAGAGTACGAAACATGGCAGCCCAGTGTAGTTACATCATACTAGTACATGGCTAACCCACGCTATCACCATATTTCTTGGCTTCCGTGCGACACCTATCTCTAGTAATACAGTAGCCTGTATCGCTTCTCCCTCCTCGTCTCTATCAAAGTGCGGCCGGCTGGCGTTTCTACCGTCTATTGAGGTCGGTTAACTATCACATGTTAGCGACATGCAAGAGCATTCTAATTTTTTTCCTTTCACGTTTCGTTTTCAAAAAGAAAAAAAATCCGTTCACGTATGAATTTGCCTGTATGCTTTGAGAAACTTGCATGTCCTATACTGCTCCTGTTTGATACTCTAACTTAGCTAGAGGTTAGACTAACTCATGACTAACCCTGAACTAACTGTAGCCAAAGAGGTGTTTTGAGAAACTTGCATGTCCTATACTGCTCCTGTTTGATACTCTAACTTAGCTAGAGTTTGACTAACTCATGACTAACCCTGAACTAACTGTAGCCAAAGAGGTGTTTGGGTGACAGGGTTAGATTGACAATAAATGCACTTCATGGAGAGAGAAAAGTGATTTTTCAGTGGTCCCAATGAGAACTATCTCCAGTTAGCACCTCTTGGGTGGGATAGTTTTTTTGGTGGGTTCGGTGCAACTTGCTCCAATTTAAACCCTCATGGTTGGATAGATTTGATTGATTGTTTGATTGATTTTCTGAAAGTGAGTGAATTCAAAACTTTTTGAAAGTTAAATGAGAGGGAATAAAAGGACTTTCCCAAACTTTAATATTTGCTTTCTGATCTCCACGAATTCAAATTATTTTCAAATACAAAACCCTTGAGCGAAGATGATATGACTTCTTCCATTTAAATTAAATGAAAGGGTATTTGTTAATAATTGAATTTCATTTGGAAATATTTCAATTCATAAACTTCATCCAGCTTAATGATTTTCATGAGAGAAGATAAAATTACTTCTTCAAATTATATGAAATATGAGTTGGGAGTTTCAAAGAATTAAATTCAAAAGTTCTTTTGAATTTATTTTCAACTTGGAGTTATTTGAGTTTTATTTAAATTATTTTTCTCCAAAAATAAAATATATGGAAATTAGGGTAACATGATTCCCTACAACAGAAAATTGGAGAGAAATAAATTTGAAATCATTTTGATTTTTTAAAATGATTTTGTTGGATCTTATTAGAGCAGGAGCACTGTTGGAGTTATTAGAATTTGTGTGTATTTTATTTAATGCTAGAAAATGTTCATATCGTAGAAAATCTTTTTCTGAAAATTTTGATATATAATATGCCTATATAAAATTTTCATTTTATTTTTGTTATTCGGTTTTCCTTCTATTTTTATTAAAAAGAACTGTACATGCGGCCCATATTTATTTATCGCCTACATGCGCAATATAGTAGCTTCTGACGCCCCATTGTTTTTTTCTCTTAAATGGGCCAGGCCCAGTCAGCCTTTTTACTTTTTTTATTTTTTAAAGGCCGAACTTTTGTAAAAAAAAAACCGCAGCCGCAGCGGCGGGCCGAAGGCCTTTAGGCCCATCCGCCTCTTTTCTTCTCTGTTTCGTATATTTTCGTCTACGGTTAGTCCCACAGTGCCTAGCCTTTGAACCCTAAGGATTTTTTCCACCAATAAATATAGATTCATAGAGCCTCCAAAAATCATCCGATTCGGGTTAAATCAATATTTTGGTTTGATTAGATTCATTTAAGAAAAATATATTTCTCCTCTCCGGCGCGACTTCTAGAAATTTCCTCTTCTCTCCAAAGTCATCTTTTCTGACCCCTAAGGCTTTTTTCCACCAATAAATATAGATCCATAGAGCCTCCAAAAATCATCCGATTCGGGTTAAATTTATATTTTGGTTTGACTAGATTCATTTAAGAAAAATATATTTCTCCTCTCCGGCGCGACTTCTAGAAATTTCCTCTTCTCTCCAAAGTCATCTTTTCTCTGCCTTATAAAGGTATCTTTCTTTGTTTTTTTTCTTCTTATACCTTCGTAGTTTATTATTTTTAAACTAATATGGTAAAATAATTAGATTATCAATTAGTCTACGTATTTATATATTAGACCCTAGCCCGTAGCTATTTTTTTCTTCCGTAAAACAGCTTGGCCCTGATTTTTCAAATAGCCATAACTTTTTACTCGTTTGTCCAAATCCAACGAAACCAACGCCCACTTCTTCGTTATGATCTCCTCTATCCAGTAATCCAACTGAAACATGTTTTTGAAAAGTTTAAAATTTATTAGATCAGATTTGGATTCAAACTTCGTTTGATCATAACTTGAGTTTCGTAGCGCCGTTTGAGTTGATTCTTTTTGCAAATCGAAGCTCTTGACCTAAACTTTCTGATAAGGCCAAATTCATATAATTTTGGTACTGTTAGAAATTGTTTTATGTTGCAAGAGTTATTTGCTTGGTTTTGATGTTTTTCGAATTGTCTTCTTCGATCTTTCTGATACTTTGAGTGATTGCTTATGTGTGGTTACTATTGCTTGCTTATGATAGATTGACCGGAGTGTGACGAGTAGAACTATCAAGAGTTTTGAGTGCAAATCATCTTCATCACCATTGCAGGCAAGTTCACACTTTGATCATATCCCCTTTCATACCCAGTTGTTATTGCATTAGATCAAACCTCAAACATTGCATGATTAGGATCTAATTAAATTGTGGGTATTGAGAAGTAGTTGATGAGGTAGGAACCTATTGCCCTACATTCAAACCTTGGGAGTTACTATTACGTTATGCTTATAGTGCCATGCTATGCTCGTAGACGTGGATTGGATTTTGAGAGTATTCATGACAGATGTGAGATTGTTAATTAATGGTTTACTTAAGGTGGCAACTTTAACACACATCTGGGTGGATTGAGGTACCTGGGTATTCCAGGATTGCCTGTCTAGGCACCTGGGTAGACCAGGATTGCCTGTTTTTTATGGAGCGCCACCCAGGCTCAAAGGGATCATGAGATTTTTCATACTAGAAACTTCCGTGTGCAGCCACAAGCTATTATGGGCTCTAGCATAGTTGATTAAGTCATGCGAACTCTTACAGGGTAGACTAGCAGATGTAGGGGAAAGTAGACGTAACGGTCTATCCATCGTAAGGTGCTAGCGCTTCTGAAAGACTATGTCTCGGTCATCCGTTTCTCAAACACCATGTAGTGCGAGAAACCAAATGAAGGCGATCGAGTCTTATGGGGAAAAGTGTGCAAACCTCTGCAGAGTGTATAAACTAATCATGGTTAGCCGTGTCCCCGGTTATGGACATCTTGAGTATCTAGTACCTGGATTATCATGTGAATCTCATTATGTTACTTTAAATTAATTTTGTTGGGTTTAATGATGTTACTTAATTGGGATTGAGAATGCTGTCAACCATTCTCAATGTTCAACAACCACCATGTTAGTTAATTAAAATGTATTCCGTTGCAGTAGGGAAAAATTGGCTTTCTGCAAAAACATTATAACCATAGAGCTTTTCCACCAGCCATATATGCATGTAGTGATAGCCATTGTTCATCATTCTCTATGGTGTGAATTTGCCAGTACATTCAATGTACTGACCCTTTGTGGCTGCAACGTCTCATGTTGCAGGATTATCTTATGACGAGTAAGTGATACGTTAGGGTTATGATTTCTACACTCAACTTTGGCATTGGTGTTGATGGGAATCCACAACCTTGTTACTTCCGCTATTTGGATTGAGGTAATAGTATTTACGTTACTTTTACATGTGATTTACCTCTGTTATAAATCCTCGAGTACTGTGTGTGTCAGCATACCGATCCAGGGATGGCACTTAAGCACAGAGACTTGATCCATTCGGGTCGGGTTGCTACAAATGGTCGGAGGCATGGGGATGGACGGCACCGGCAGGTGGCAGCGGCCACCATGCATGCTAGATTGTTCTAGAGACTTTTTCTTTTTTAATTGCTGAGCAATGAGGTTGCGGGAGATAATGATGTGGAGAGAGGTTCGGGTATATTTTGTAAAATTATCATAGTTTGCTTTCTATCCTCAGATATAGATCATATGGTCTGTATTACAAGATGGCAGGCACACCATCACCACCAACTCATTTTTTTATAAGGGTACAGATGATAAGTTTGCTGACTACTATAGTAAAGTGGAATTTGTCCATGTTATGCAAGTAAATAAAGGTGATTGTTTATCATATGGGTAAGGTTGGATGAAGGGTGGTAGGAACAAATGCTCCGCCTAGAGCATGTGTGTGTGAGATGGAGTCTTAGTGTGTGTTTGGGGTGTGTGTGTGAGAGAGAGAGAGGAGAGAGAGAGATGGAGTCTTAGTTTATGTGTGTGTGTGTGAGAGAGAGAGAGAGATGGAGTCTTAGTGTGTGTGTGTGGGGGGGGGCGTGTGTGTGTGTGTGCGTGTGTGTGGGCGGATGTAATTTAAGTGTGCATGGCTTCATCATAGAGAGGTGATGTGTATGGAAGAGGCCACCAACGATGGGGTGCGAGAGAGAAAATGCCCGTAGAGAGGGAAGAGAAGGTGTGCGCGCGTGAGAGGAGTCGACATCGAGAGAACGTGTTTGTTCGAGAGACACCGAGGAAGACTACTATATATCGATGGTGCATGTAGGCGGTAATTAAACAAAGGGATGGTCTTATTGGTTTCGGGGATATAGGGGAAGAGTGAGAGGCGGGGGGGGGGGGGGGGGGGGGGGGGGGGGGGGGTAGCTAGAAGGAGATTGTTAAGTGTGAGTGTGTGTTTTACCCATCCAGGCAGAAGTTATGTGCACAAAAGAGGAGAACGATTCGATGTGGCGTTAGGATTGAGGGTAATTAACTATGTATGGAGACATAGAGACTTTGAACGTGCATGTGTGAGAGGTATACATGTATACATGGGATGTGTGTGTGTGCGCGCGCATGATCGAGATAAAAGAAAGAAGACATAAGTCATAAGATCAATGACATGGGAGAGACGGATCGGTATGACAATATGCATGCATGTGAGAATGCAGGGAAGATGGCCCGAAAATTGAGCATGTGTTTTTGTCTTTAAGAGATAGTGGCGTGGGCTGGAGCATGTATCTAAGGCGAGCACAGGGAGTTAGGCGCAACGATTGTGCAAAAGAGACCAACCTATAAATGCATATGTATGGAGAGACATATATAGTGTGGGTGATAGGAAGCAAGACTCCGTGTGAGAAAGAAATGTTGACGGAGAAACTACAGCTAGATACAGAGATGAAGATGCTAGCTAGAGGGACATCCGCTAGTTTGGGTGTTGGAGATGACCGTCGGGTGGTTCAAAGGGTGAAGTTATATATGTGTGTGAGAGGGCACTTGACTGCATGTAGAGAGAAACATATGTACTGTGCGTGATAGTAATCAAGAGTGAGGGCGAGAAAGAAGGTTGATGGAGAAACAGATAAATAGAAAGATAAAGATGCTAGCTAGTGTGCGTTAGAGATAGGAGTCGAGTGGATCAGAAGGCTGGGTTATGTGTGTGGGTGTGAGAGAGATAGAGAGAGAGAGTGCATGTGAGTCACATACAAACAGATATCAGAGAGAAATGAGATCCAGAGAGACGGAGTTTTGTGTCTGCGAGAGAGAAAGATATTTCACAACGAGAGTGATAGCTAGAGAGACATACGAGGGAATGCAAGATATCTCTAGGGAGAGAGGGTGTGTGTGAGCGACATACAAGAGAACAATGGAGAAATATGAGACCCTGGGAGACCGAGTTTGTGTTTGTGTGTGAGAAAGAGATATTGAAGAGGAAGAGTCGTAGGTTCTCATATCTAAGGAGCGAAAGACATCTATGTATGAGGGGTGTGCGAGTGGCACACATGGGAATAGTAGAGAGAAATGAGACCCCGGGAGACAAAGTTTTGTGTTTGTGTGAGAGAAAGAGATTCCACATGGAGAATCATAGTTAGAGACACATAGCAGGGAGCGAGATATACTTAGAGAGAAATAGAGTGATGAAGGTCGAGGGAGAGAGTACCGTCAGTGTGTTACGAAGATAAAAGATCATTGTCGACATACAGGTAGCACAAGACATACCTGAGAGACGATGAACGCATATAGGTCCAGAGAGATAGTCCTATATAAGCATGAGTGATAGCTATATGAAACGAATATTTGGATTAAAGGGGATTCAAATATTTAAACTGGAGATCACGACATCGATAATATCATAACGCAAATTGGTGTATCAAACATGCATATTCATTTGGATTTGGGAACACGTGTAATGTTATATAGTTTATCAATATTGGTGATCCATAGATTATTCAATTACAAACAATGTATGGTTTATATGCAATTAATGTCTAAACGGGATTACACTATATGTTGCGTGTGTGAAACACATTATACATGTTTGAGAAGTAAAAAAAACCCGCATGAAACACACATTAATTGGAGACAGTTAGCGAGGAATGCATACATTGGATTTCAACATAAAGTGGTTTCAAATATTTGAAAATCCAAACTGATGGATACAACCTTATGAATCTGAGATCATGCCATTTGTAAACCATATTTATGTATAAACGGTGTTGTGCTTTTGAAAGTATATATAAAAATGATGTATATAGAGTGTAATTCCAATTGAAAATGGATCCCGCCCGAAAAAATAGAATATGAACGGGATTCGAATTGAGTTGGCACGGTAAACGTGCACTCTGAAAAATTTGAATGAAGCGGAGAAAGTCGCAGTAACCGCCCGAAACCAAAATCTGCGAGATGGAAATCACTACTGCCTATCCCTGCCACGCAAAGCCTATCTGCTGGATTTCTATCGGTTTCGATAGGGGTTGGTTTGTAATTTCACCCAAACATGACGTAACCGCCTCTCACCCGGATTCATACATGGTGGGCGCCAAAACACAGTGTGTCCTCGGCCGAAATCGACTCCCTCCCCGGTTCATATTCATACACGGTGGGCGCCAAAAACAAACTCTCGTCGGCAAATATTCGGTGTATGCGAGATTACCGTCATATCCCCAACTGACTAATGTTGCTGTGATGTAGTAGAAATTTGAAACGGGGGCTAAGTTTGTAAATTTCCTCGCATTTGAGACAAGCGCGCCCTGAATACATGGCTCCCCCTTCCTCTCTACCTCCCTTTTCCCCATTCGTTCCTCGTGGGCGCCAAAACACCCTCTCCACCCCACCCTCCTCCGTCCGCCGCCGTCCGCCACCCCATCCACTGCCGTCCTCCTCCACCATGCCGAAGCTGATACCCCGACGCCGCCGTCCATTACAAGAGATCGACCTCTCTCATCCACGACTTCAGACCGGGATCCTTGCATCCCGTCCTCTCGCTTCATCCCCGCCGTCGTCCACCTTGCCGGGGCCGCTCCTACGACCGTATCGTCCACCGCGCCCCGCCGCCACCGTCTACCCTCCTAGATCTGCTTCCACGCCGCCGACAGCCATCGCTACCGCAGCACCGTCAAATTCTCAGCAGATGCGTACACGGCGCCGCACCAGAGGCGGTACTCTTTCGTATCTGCTCAACTTATTTATCACAGCAAGAAAATAGATCGCCGCTACTTTACTCTGATTTCTTATCTTGGTTGCGAAGTTGCCTTTATCCGGCTTGCACCTTCAGATCCCCCATGGTACGCTCAACACTATACTCCCAATGCTTATGGTTTTCCCCTTTTATATTCCACACCAGTTAAATCACAGTAGACTAAATTTCAAAATTGGGTCGGTCGATTTTTCAGAGCTCGCCGGAGTTCGCCGGTGCGATCGAAGGGGCTCAGGTGGTTGTGGAGCCTCGCCGAACGAAGAAAACTCGACGCGGGTGGGGGTTGGGGCGGGGGTGGGGTGGGGGTGGTGGAGGAACACAGGCGGTGGGGGCCGGCGGTCCGGCCGGCGGCCCGTGCGGTGTTCTGTATGGGAAGAATTAGAGACAAGGAAGAAGAAGGGTTAGGAGACGTAGGATCTTCATCCAACCGCCTGAAATGGTCGAGAGACAGCTGGGAGTTGCATTCTTAATGCGCTCTGGTTCATCATGTGTGGGCACTGCGCAACCAACATTTTATTATCCAAAATCTGCTTGCTCTTCTTTACCATGTTCCTCTTCCGTTCTTCTTTAATATGTACTCTCTCTGTTCCTAAATACAAGTCTTTGTATAGATTCCACCATGGACTACATATGGAGCAAAATGAGTGAATCTACACTCTAAAATGTATCTGGATACATCTGTATGTGATCCATAGTGGAAATCTCTACCAAGACTTATATTTTGGAATGGAGGGAGTATGATGGTAGTATAGTATGTTCCTTGTACTGAAGATGAGCAGGGATATTTGCAGTGTAGAGGTCTATACGGTCGGTTGTGATGGAAACTTTGAGCCTCTTTGATTCGTAGGATCTTGTAAACATAGGAATAGGATTTGTAGTGGCCTGCCCACTTGAATCCTATAAGAATAGCAAGGAAATGCGGGGAGCCGTGTCGCCTTTGAGAGTTACACTGATATTAACAGTACCGCACCTTCACTTGAAGAGAGCTGGTATCCGAAGCCTTTCTAGCCGTACCGCAATACTAGCACATATATTCCAGCAAGTTCCACTTTGCTGATTTTACTCTGATGCTTAAGGTTTTCCCGTTATATCTACACTATGATCTGTGTAGCTGCTTTGTGTCGCACTAGCAGCAGTCCACTCTTGAAGCTAAACACTGCAATGACTTACAAAATTGGCACCAAGGCATTGAGTGCCATTCTGGATGCAATGAAACTCATACGCTCCCCACTGATACGTCTCCAACGTATCTATAATTTTTGATTGCTCCATGCTATATTATCTACTGTTTTGGACTATATTGGGCTTTATTTTCCACTTTTATATTATTTTTGGGACTAACCTATTAACCGGAGGCCCAACCCAGAATTGCTGTTTTTTGTCTATTTCAGTGTTTCAGATAAACGGAATATCAAACGGAGTCCAAACGGAATAAAATCTTCGGGAACGTGATTTTCTCACCGAACATGATCCAGGAGACTTGGACCCTGCTCCAAGGAACAAAAGAGGCGGTCACGAGGGTGGGGGGCGCGCCCCCTGCCTCGTGGGCCCCTCGTTGCACCTCCGGCGTACTTCTTCCTCCTATATATATATCCACGTACCCCCAAACGATCAGAACAGGAGCCAAAAACCTAATTCCACCGCCGCAACTTTCTGTATCCACGCGATCCCGTCTCGGGGCCTGTTCTGGAGCTCCGCCGGAAGAGGGCCATCATCACGAAGGGCTTCTACATGATCATAGCCTCTCCGATGAAGTGTGAGTAGTTTACGTCAGACCTTCGGGTCCATAGTTAGTAGCTAGATGGCTTCTTCTCTCTCTTTGAATCTCAATACAAAGTTCTCCCCCTCTCTTTGCGGTGTGTTTGTTGAGACCGATGAATTGTGGGTTTATGATCAAGTCTATCTATGAATAATATTTGAATCTTCTCTGAATTCTTTTATGTATGATTGGTTATATTTGCAAGTCTCTTCAAATTATCCGTTTGGTTTGGCCAACTAGATTGGTAGTTCTTGCCATGGGAGAAGTGCTTAGCTTTGGGTTCGATCTTGCGGTGTCCTTACCTAGTGACAGAAGGGGCAGAAAGGCACGTATTGTATCGTTACCATCGAGGATAACAAGATGGGGTTTATTTCATATTGCATGAATTTATCTCTCTACATCATGTCATCTTGCTTAAGGCGTTACTCTGTTTTTCACTTAATACTCTAGATGCATGCTAGATAGTGGTCGATGAGTGGAGTAATAGTAGTAGATGCAGAATCATTTCGATCTACTTGTCACGGATGTGATGCCTATATTCATGATCATGCCTAGATATTCTCATGACTATGCTCAATTCTGTTAATTGCTCAACAGTAATTTGTTCACCCACCCTAGAATACTTATGCTCTTGAGAGAAGCCACTAGTGAAACCTATGGCCCCCGGGTCTATTCTCATCATATCAATCTCCATTACTTTAATCTTACTTTGCTTTTTTACTTTGCCTTTACTTTTTACTTTGCATCTTTATACCAAAAATATTATATCTATCAGATCTCACTCCCGTAAGTGAACGTGAAGGGCTTGACAACCGCTAATCACGTTGGTTGCGAGTAGCTATCGCTTTGTGCAGGTACGAGGGACTTGA
Source organism: Triticum urartu (assembly GCF_003073215.2). Classification (NCBI taxonomy): domain Eukaryota; kingdom Viridiplantae; phylum Streptophyta; class Magnoliopsida; order Poales; family Poaceae; genus Triticum; species Triticum urartu. The sequence continues at coordinate 68,288,384 of NC_053025.1, read as the reverse complement.
GCGTGGGCTCCTACTGGATTGATACCTTGGTTCTCAAAAACTGAGGGAAATACTTATGCTACTCTGCTGCATCATCCCTTCCTCTTCGGGGAAAACCAACGCAAGCTCAAGACGTAGCAAGAAGGATTTCTGGCGCCGCTGCCGGGGAGTCTATGCAAAAAGTCAACATACCAAGTACCCATCACAATCCCTATCTCTCGCATTACATTATTTGCCATTTGCCTCTCGTTTTCCTCTCCCCCCAATTTACCCTTGCCTTTTTATTTGCCCTCTCTCTCCCCCTATCCTCCCTCTCTATTTCCCCCTTTTTCCGCTTGCCTCTTGTTTGCTTGTGTGCTAGTTTGTTTGCTTGTCGTCATGACTAGTCTCATATCTTCTCCTTTATCCCCCGAGAGTGAAGTTCTAAATTTTAAACAAAGGGAGGGAGAAAATCTAAAAGATGCTTGGTACAGAATTTGCAATGCTCAAAATAGATCTACCAGGAAGCAATCTACCTTAGTTCTTCTTCGCAATTTTTATGTAGGTGTTAATCCTTGGTATAGATATATCCTCAATACCATTACCGGAGGGAACTTCTTGGGTAGCCATACTTTTGATTCTTATAATGCTATGCTAAATTTATTTGGCTCACCACCTCTTTTGGTTAATGGAACCACGTTAACTTTGGAGCATGTTATGCAAAGACTTGAAATTATCGAAAATAAAGTTGCTACTGTTGAATCAATTGAAAATCTAGATAAAAACATCCACAATCAAATTACTCAATATGGATCTAAGGTAGGAATGACTTTGAAAAATATTAATGAAAACGAACCCATAGTTAATGAGAGAATGAACTTAGATTCCACTAGAATTGATAAACTTGAGGGTATCATTACAAACTTGGGAACCACTTTTTCTTCCGTAAAGAATACTCCAAGTCCTCCTACTAAAATTGCCAAGCTTATGTATGTTCCTAAAAATAAGGGTGAATCTTCTAGTAAGGAAACTGCGGATCTTAAATCTATAAGTGTTCATCCCAATCTTTTTGCTATCATTAAGGAACCATTTATTACAAATGAATTTTTTGATGTTGTGCCTAAAAGTTTGACAATTAATAAAAATAAAGAAATTTCTAAAGATGGTAGATGCCTAATTGAAGAATTGCCTACCCAAGATGGCAATACCTAGATCTATCCTCGCTTTTATGCCTAGCTAGGGGCGTTAAACGATAGCGCTTGTTGGGAGGCAACCCAATTTTATTTTTATTACTTGCTTTTTGATCCTGCTTAGTAATAAATAAATAGATTATTTCGCCTCTGTTTTGGTTGTGTTTTTTGTGTTTAATTAGTGTTTTTGCCAAGTAGAACCGTTGGGAAGACTTGGGGAAAGTCTTGTTGAACTTGCTGTAAAAAACAGAAACTTTAGCGCTCACGAAAACTGCTGTCATTTTTATTTAGAGAGTGATATTTAGTTAATTATTTTTTCATATGATTAATAGATAAATTGCTCACTTCCAGCAATTTATTTTAGAATTTTTGGGGTTCCAAATCTTGCGCTAGGGACAGATTACTACAGACTGTTCTGTTTTTGACAGATTCTGTTTTTCGTGTGTTGTTTGCTTATTTTGATGAATCTATGGCTAGTAAAATAGTTTATAATCCATAGAGAAGTTGGAATACAGTAGGTTTAACACCAGTATAAATAAAGAATGAGTTCATTACAGTACCTTGAAGTGGTCTTTTGTTTTCTTTCGCTAACAGAGCTCATGAGTTTTCTACTTTAAGTTTTGTGTTGTGAAGTTTTCAAGTTTTGGGTGAATTCTTGTGATGGCTTATGGAACAAGGAGTGGCAAGAGCCTAAGCTTGGGGATGCCCATGGCACCCCCAAGATAATCCAAGGACACCAAAAATTCAAAGCTTGGGGATGCCCCGGAAGGCATCCCCTCTTTCGTCCACTTCCATCGGTAATTTACTTGGAGCTATATTTTTATTCACCAACATGATATGTGTTTTGCTTGGAGCGTCTTGTATTATTTGTGTCTTTGTGTCTTAGTATGCCACAATCATCCTTGCTGTACACACCTTTTGAGAGAGCCATACATGAATTAAAATTTGATAGAATACTCTATGTGCTTCACTTATATCTTTTGAGCTAAGTAGTTTTGCTCTATGTGCTTCACTTAGATCTTTTAGAGCACGGTGGTGGATTTGTTTTAAAGAAACTATTGATCTCTCATGCTTCACTTAAATTATCTTGAGAGTCTCTTAATAGCATGGTAATTTTCTTAATAATAATATGCTTGGTATTCAAGATTTGTGAAACTTTCTTTTGAGTGTGTTGAATACTAAGAAAAGATTGAAGCATGATAATTGTTTTGAGATATGGAGATGATAATATTAAAGTCATGCTAGGTTATTATTTGTGAATTTAAAGAATACTTGTGTTAAAGTTTGTGATTCCCGTAGCATGCACGTATGGTGAACCGTTATGTGATGAAGTCGAAGCATGATTTATTTATTGATTGTCTTCCTTATGAGTGGCGGTCGGGGACGAGCGATGGTCTTTTCCTACCAATCTATCCCCCTAGGAGCATGCGCGTAATAATTTGCTTTGATAACTTCTAGATTTTTGCAATAAGTATATGAGTTCTTTATGACTAATGTTGAGTCCATGGATTATACGCACTCTCACCCTTCCACCTTTGCTAGCCTCTCTAATACCGCGCACCTTTCGCCGGTATCATACACCTACCATATACCTTCCTCAAAACAGCCACCATACCTACCTATTATGGTATTTCCATAGCCATTCCGAGATATATTTCCATGCAACTTTCCACCATTCCGTTCATGACACATTTATCATTGTCATATTGCATATCCCGGTACACCGCCGGATGCATTCACATAGAGTCATATTTTGTTCTAAGTATCGAGTTGTAATTGTTGAGTTATAAGAAAAATAAAAGTGTGATGATCATCATTATTAGAGCATTGTCCTAGTGAGGAAAGAATGATGGAGACTATGATTCCCCCATAAGTCGGGATGAGAATCCGGACGAAAAAAAAGAGGCCAAAGAAACCCAAATAAAAAGAGGCCATAAAAAAGAGAAGGCCCAAATAAAAAACATGAGAGAAAAAGAGAGAAGGGACAATGTTATTATCCTTTTACGACACTTGTGCTTCAAAGTAGCACCATGATCTTCATAGTAGAGAGTCTCTCATGTTATCACTTTCATATACTAGTAGGAAACTTGGCTTGTATATTCCAATGATGGGCTTCCTCAAAATTTCCCTAGGTCTTCATGAGCAAGCAAGTTGGATGCACACCCACTTAGTTTCTTTTTGAGCTTTCATATACTTATAGCTCTAGTGCATCCATTGCATGGCAATCCCTACTCACTCACATTGATATCTATTGATGGGCATCTCCATAGCCCGTTGATACGCCTAGTTGATGTGAGACCATCTTCTCCTTTTTGTCTTCTCCACAACCACCATTCTATTCCACCTATAGTGCTATATCCATGGCTCATGCTCATGTATTGCGTGAATATTGAAAAAGTTTTGAAAAAGTTAGAGTATGAAACAATTTCTTGGCTTGTCATCGGGGTTGTGCATGATTTAAATACTTTGTGTGGTGAAGATGGAGCATAGCCAGACTATATGATTTTGTAGGGATAACTTTCTTTGGCCTTATCATTTTGAGAAGACATAATTGCTTTATTAGTATGTGAGGGAGTCCTGGATTAGGGGGTGTTCGGGTAGCCGGACTATACCTTCAGCCGGACTCCTGGACTATGAAGATACAAGATTGAAGACTTCATCCCGTGTCCGGATGGGACTTTCCTTGGCGTGGAAGGCAAGCTTGGCGATGCGGATATTCAAGATCTCCTACCATTGTAACCGACTCTATGTAACCCTAACCCTATCCGGTGTCTATATAAACCGGAGGGTTGTAGTCCGTAGGCAATCAACTCCATATACAACAATCATACCATAGGCTAGCTTCTAGGGTTTAGCCCCCTTGATCTCGTGGTAGATCTACTCTTGTACTACCCATATCATCAATATTAATCAAGCAGGATGTAGGGTTTTGACTCCATCAAGAGGGCCCGAACCTGGGTAAAACATCATGTTCCCTGCCTCCTGTTACCATCCGGCCTAGACGCACAGTTCGGGACCCCCTACCCGAGATCCACCGGTTTTGACACCGACATTGGTGCTTTCACTGAGAGTTCCTCTGTGTCGTCGACTTTAGGCCCGATGGCTCCTTTGATCATCAACAACGATGCGGTCCAGGGTGAGACTTTTCTCCCCGGACAGATCTTCGTCTTCGGCGGCTTCACTCCACGGGCCAATTCGCTCGGCCACCTGGAGCAGATCGAACGCTACGCCCCTGGCCATCAAGTCAGGTTTGGAAGCTTAAACTACATGACTGACATCCACGGAGACTTGATCTTCGACGGGCTCGAGCCACGGCTAAGCGCGCCGCACTATCTCGAGGGGCATGATCTAGCTCTGCCCCCGGATAGTGTCCTGGAGGCCGCACATGCATCGGTTACGACCCCTAACTCGGAGCCTATTGCGCCAATCGAGGATGAGCGGTTGGACGTCACCTCGGGGGCTGCGATCCCGAAAACGATCGAGCCGAACGCTAGCCCCACACTCTGCACGACCCATGACTCCCAGGATCCGGACTCCTCCCCGGACTCCGAACCCCCCGCGCCCCCGCCAATCGAATCCGATTGGGCGCCGATAATGGAGTTCACTGCCGCAGACATCTTTCAGCATTTGCCTTTTGGCGACATCCTGAATTCTCTTAAGTCTCTCTCTTTATCAGGAGAGCCCTGGCCGGACTACGGTCAGCGAGGGTGGGATACAGACGATGAGGAAATTCAAAGCCCACCCACCACCCACTTTGTAGCCACTGTCGGCGATCTAACCGACATGCTTGACTTCAGCTCCGAAGACATCGACGGCCTGGACGACGATGTAGGAGACGAACAGGAACCAGCGCCTGTAGGGCGCTGGAAGGCCATCTCGTCATATGACATATATATGGTGGATACTCCAAAAGATGGAGATGGCGATGGAACAGTGGGGGATGACGCCCCCAAGAAACAGCCAAAGCGCCGGCGTCAGCGGAGCCGCTCTATATCCCGCCAAAGCAAAAACGGTGATTCCGGCACGGGAGATAATACTACCCCGGATAGCGCCGAAGAACACCCACCTCAGCAAGATTCGGCACAGGAAGATGGAGAAGCCAGCCCTCATGAGAGAACGGCAGACCGAGAGGTCGAGGATGATAACTATACGCCTCCCTCCGAGGACGAGGCAAGCCTCGATGACGACGAATTCGTCATACCATCAGACCCCGCCGAACAAGAGCGTTTTAAACGCAGGCTTTTAGCCACGGCAAGCAGCCTCAAGAAAAGGCAGCAATAGCTTAGAGCTGCCCAAGATTTGCTAACTGACAGATGGACTGAAGTCCTTGCGGCCGAAGAGTATGAACTCGAACGCCCCTCCAAGAGTTACCTGAAGCGCAGGCCGCTACCCCGATCAGAGGAGGAAGCACCTACATCACCAGCGCATGACATGGCAGACCGGCCACCTCGCGGCCGCGACAGAGAGGCCTCTCGGCCCTCCACCAAGCCATGCCCCGACGCCGCTCAACTAAGGCACGGGAAAATGCGCCCGACCTGCGAGACATACTAGAGGATAAGGCAAGACAAACAAGATCGATCTACGGATCGCACAGGCGCCCTACGGCATATGACAATGATCTTCACTCCGGATACAACAAATCCGGCCGGGCCGAACACAACAGACATAGCTCTTCTGAGCTGCGTCGTGATATAGCCCAGTACAGAGGCGCCGCACACCCGCTATGCTTCACGAATGAAGTAATGGATCATAAAATACCAGAGGGTTTCAAACCCGTAAACATCGAATCATACGATGGCACAACAGATCCGGCGGTATGGATCGAAGATTATCTCCTTCACATCCACATGGCACGCGGCGATGATCTACACGCCATCAAATACCTCCCGCTCAAACTTAAAGGACCGACCCGACATTGGCTTAACTGCTTGCCAGCAGACTCAATCGGTTCTTGGGAGGACCTGGAAGCCGCATTCCTCGGCAACTTCCAGGGCACTTACGTGCGACCACCGGATGCCGACGACTTAAGCCACATAATTCAGCAGCCATAGGAATCGGCCAGACAATTCTGGACACGGTTCCTAACAAAGAAAAACCAGACAGTTGACTGTCCGGACGCAGAGGCCCTAGCAGCCTTCAAGCATAACATCCGCAACGAGTGGCTTGCCCGGCACCTGGGACAGGAAAAGCCGAAATCCATGGCAGCCCTCACGACACTCATGACCCGCTTTTGCGCGGGAGAAGACAGCTGGCTAGCTCGCAGTAACAACTTATCAAAGAACCCTGGTAAATCGGATACCAAGGACAAAAGTGGCAGGACACGTCGGAATAAGCAAAAACGCCGTGTTAGCAGCGACAGCAATGAAGACACGGCAGTCAATGCCGGATTCAAAGGCTATAAATCCGGTCAGCGGAAAAAGCCATTCAAAAAGAATACTCAGGGCCCGTCCAGTTTGGACCGAATACTCGATCGATTGTGCCAGATACATGGCACCCCCGAAAGGCCAGCCAATCACACTAATAGGGATTGTTGGGTGTTCAAGCAGGCAGGCAAGTTAAGGGCCGAAAATAGAGACAAGGGGCTGCACAGCGACGACGAGGAGCCCAAGCCGCCGAACAACAATGGACAGAAGGGTTTTCCCCCACAAGTGCGGATGGTGAACATGATATACTCAACCCACATTCCCAAGCGGGAGCGGAAGCGTGCGCTACGGGACGTATACGCGATGGAGCCAATCGCCCCAAAGTTCAACCCATGGTCCTCCTGCCCGATCACCTTTGATCGAAAGGACCATCCCACTTGCATCCGTCTTGGCGGCTTCGCTGCATTGGTTCTCGACCCAATCATCAACGGATTTCATCTCACAAGATTCCTCATGGACGGCGGCAGTAGCCTGAACCTGCTTTATCAGGATACAGTGCGGAAAATGGGCATAGATCCCTCAAGGATTAAGCCCACAAGAACGACCTTTAAAGGCGTTATACCAGGTGTAGAAGCCAACTATACAGGCTCAGTAACACTTGACGTGGTCTTCGGATCCCCGGACAATTTTCGAAGCGAAGAGTTAATCTTCGATATAGTCCCGTTTCGCAGTGGCTATCCGGCCCTGCTCGGACGAACCGCATTCGCAAAGTTCAATGCGGTGCCGCACTACGCATATCTCAAGCTCAAGATGCCAGGCCCTCGAGGAGTAATTACGGTCAACGGAAACACCGAACGCTCCCTCCGTACGGAGGAGCATACGGCGGCTCTCGCAGCGGAGGTACAAAGTAGCCTTCTCAGGCAATTCTCCAGCCCGGCCATTAAAAAGCCAGACACTGCCAAGCGCGCCCAGAGTAACCCACAGCAGGACCGCCTGGCACACTCTGAGCAAGCGTAGCAATGTGGCCCCAACCCCAGCTTTCGCGACATAGCGAAACCAGTACCTCGCGTACATAACTACGTCCTTGAAATACCATGGGCACAGGGGAAGGGGCACAATAACGGCACGCCCAAAATACGGCTTAAAACGTACTAGGGGCTGTCGGATTCTTTTTTAATTTTTTCTTACTTTCAGGACTCCATACTTCGGAGACCTGTTCGGCAATTCGACTGCCGCACAAACGATGCAAGATCCAGGGAGGCAGACAAGCCATGCCGCATTATGGAACTCCCAGGTGGTCTCTGTTACGAGCGGTATACCTGTTTTAAATACAATTCCGTGGCCTGCCCCTGGTCAGGACATACTGAATAGTCCAATATCTTTTGCTTACCGCACTATTTGTATCGTTCGGCTTTGATAAATAGCCTCTCTATAAACAATGCTTAGCTTCTTGTCTATTTTTCGCATTGTCTTCTTTTCACATTTATGTTTATTAAATGACATGATTGCACCCGTACACCATGGTACGGCAAACACGCCAGGGGCTTCAGTACCCCTCATAATGGTGTGAGAAGTCCGTACACTTTCACAAGTGCGGCACCCCGAACTTATAGCACTATATGCATCGGCTCCGAATCATGATTTGGGTCAATAGTTGGGTTTGCCCGGCTCCTATGTTTTGGTGCCTTACGTTCCGCTCTATCGGCTAAGGTAGCACTAGGAGAACCACTGCGATTGTGCCCCGGTTCAGCTGGGTTAAGCACCTCAGTGGAGAAAGCTAAAACTGACTGTCATGATGTGGCGAGAGACCGGTCGCTGTTCGAGAGGATTTTCGAGTCCCTAAAGGCTTATGCCACTTCGAGCGAGGAGCTGGCTTTGTCCAGCCAAGGCGTGGATAGCGCCCCGAACTCGGTCTTCCGAACTAGGGGCTTCGCGAAATTTAAAATTATAGAGTTCTATGGCTAAGTGAGAGTGTTCAAGCATTATAGTCCGATTGCCTGGTTCGTTGTGCTGAGCGCCTCCCTCGCTGGACCCAACTATGGGAAAAAGAGCGCTCAGGTTTATCCCGAACACTCCAGCACTAGTGCCACGGGGGTAGAAGCCGACGACTGGCCATCTCTCAATTTTTGACAAACGGCTGCACAGAAAGTAATATTTTAAATTCAATAAGCATTGCTTAGCGCATATGAACAACTTTTCAGCGCACAGGATAAACACGAGCGAGTTCATTCAAATATCACATCCTTGGTACATTCATCCGCCACAAGGCGGGCACCTGCAAGAACATCCTTGTAGTAGTTCTCGGGCTTGCGATGCTCCTTCCCCGACGGCGGCCCGTCCTTCACAAGCTTCTCACCGTCCAGCTTACCCCAGTGCACCTTTGCACGGGCAAGGGCCCGATGGGCACCTTCGATGCAGACGGAGCGCTTGATGACCTCAAGCCTCGGACAGGCCTCCACCAGCCGCCGCACCAGCCTGAAATAGCTCCCAGGCAGGGCCTCTCCGGGCCACAGCCGAACTATGAAGCCCTTCATGGCCTGCTCGGCCGCCTTGTGGAGCTCGACCAGTTGTTTCAGCTGGTCGCTCAAGGGCACAGGGTGTCCGGCCTCAGAATGCTGAGACCAAAACACCTTCTCCGTCGAGCTACCCTCTTCAGCTCGTTAGAATGCGGCGGCGTCGGATACGCTGCGGGGAAGATCTGCGAATGCCCCTGGAGAGCTCCGGATTCAGGTAAGTAACAGGTAGTTCACTTTTATATTTCTGCTTTGCATAAAGAATGCCTTACCCACTGCTATCTTCCTCATCTCCTCCAACTCTTGGAGGGCCTTTTGGGCTTCGGCTGTGGCAGACTTGGCAGCCTCTAGGCCCGTTGCAAGCTCGGATGCTTGCGCCTTCGACTCCAGCTCCAAACTCTCATGTTTTTTCATGAGAGCCTGAAGCTCTTGCTGCAACTCGCCGACCTGAGCCCCAAGTCTGTCTCGCTCGGTGCGCTCCGCGGCCGTTTTCTTTTCGGCCTCAGACAGTGCCTGCTCAAGGGCCGCCAACTCAGTCGTGGCCCCTACAATAAGAAGTACAATCCTGTTACTCTTTTTGCAATCAAGCCTTTTTATAGGCACTTTTCCTGTAATGTATTTCTTACCTTCTTCCTCCTTGAGCCGCCGCTTGGCAAGGCCGAGCTCTTGCTCGGTCCGCTCGAGGTCCTGCTTCAGGACACACACCTCCGCGGTCAGTGCGGCGGTGGATAGCAGCGAAGCCTGCATACGCATATTGACTCTTCTTTTAGACTCCTGCGAAATTTAATAGATCCTCTATTCGGCTTTTCTTTCCGAACGCCAAACAGAGCATCAGGGGCTACTGTCTATGCAGTAATATTTTTACATATTTTTACTTACCTCGAAGCCTGTTAGAAGGCTAGTGCAAGCTTCAGTCAGTCCGCTCTTGGCGGACTGAACCTTCTGGATCACCGTACTCATAATAGTACGGTGCCCCTCGTCGATGGAGGCGTCGTCAAGCACCTCCAGCAGATTGTCCGGCACCTCCGGTTGGACGGAGGATGCCGGCTCAGAAGGCTTGCTCCTCTTGGAAGGAGTTCGCCTACCGCGGTCCGGAACTGTGGAAGATTCTGGTGCGGTGTCCGGCACAAAGCCGGACTGAGAGCCCTGGGGAGCCTTATCCCCTTCACTCCCGGAGTCCGGGAGGTTGCCTTGCGGCTCCTCCGGGACCACCTCCTCCTGCCCCGAAGCTTGTCACGACGCCACTTCGGCGTCGTCTGCAGTGCGGGGGGAGACAGCGGGCGGAACTGAGTTCACGTCCGATGAGTCCAGGGAGCCGCCCGACGATTCGTCGAACTCGGCCCGGGGCGGACTGGATAATTACATTCGACATTAGGGAAAGCTGTGCAACAAAGGGACATCATGAGTTACTCTGATATCCGAACTTACGATTTCGCCGGACGCTTGGCCCTGTTTGGCCACTCCTCTTTGCCCTCTTCGGCGTTGGGGGCGTAGTCCGGCGGAGGGGTCTTCCTTTTCCTAGACCCCTCGGCCTCCCCCGTTGGGGCGGCCTTCCTCTTCTCTCCTCCCTCCGCTGGGGGGGGGAGAGTTTTCTTCTTCCTCCTCCTCGTTTTTGCGGTTGGAGGGCATCTCGGACTCGTCAGATGACGAGTCCGATACCACCACGTTGCGGGCACTCTTTCGAGTCCCCGTGATCTTCTTCTTCTTGGTCCTCTTCTCCGGCACCACATAAGGCGCCGGAACCAGCAGCTTCACTAGTAGAGCTGGGGCTAGGTCTTCGGGCAGCGGAGCCGGACAATTAAGCGGTCCGGATATCGCCCGCCAAGCCTGTCAAAGGTAAGGGAGTTTAGATCCCGCATAGAGTCAAACTATGAAAAAAGCTTAACATCCTGTAAAAGGTGTAGATGGCTTACCTCGCTAGCGTGACGCTGCGAGCTGTATCCGCGGTCCTCGGAAGCGGATGCGGGAGCCTCGGCGCCCTTGAATAGCATCTTCCAGGCGTCTTCGTATGTCGTGTCGAAGAGCCTGCTGAGGGTTTGATGCTGCGCCGGGTCAAACTCCCACAGATTAAAATCCCGTTGTTAGCACGGGAGGATCCGGCGGACGAGCATAACCTGGATTACATTAACAAGCCGGATTGGCTTATTCACCAGGGACTGGATGCATGTTTGCAATCGGGTCACCTCTTTTTCGTCACCCCACGACAGGCCCGTCTCTTTCCAGGACATAAGCCGCGTGGGGGGTCCGGATCGGAACTCGGGGGCTGCGGTCCATTTCGGATCGCGAGGCTCGGTGATATAAAACCACCCAGATTGCCATCCCTTTAGGGTCTCCACAAAAGAGCCCTCGAACCATAGGACGTTGGCCATCTTGCCCGCCATGGCGCCTCCGCACTTCGCCTGGCTGCCGCGCACCACCTTGGGCTTGACGTTGAAGGTCTTGAGCCAGAGGCCGAAATGAGGGCGGACGCGGAGAAAAGCCTCGCACACGACGATAAACGCCGAGATGTTGAGGATGAAGTTCGGAGCCAGATCGTGGAAATCCAGGCCGTAGTAGAACTTGAGCCCCCGGACAAATGGGTGGAGTGGAAAACCCAGTCCGCGGAGGAAGTGGGGGAGAAATACTACCCTCTCATGGGGCCTTGGGGTGGGGAGAAGCTGCCCCTCTTCGGGAAGCCGGTGCGCGATGTCCTTGGACAGGTATCCGGCCTTCCTTAGCTTCTTGACTTTACCCTCCATGACGGAGGAGACCATCCACTTGCCTCCCGCTCCGGACATTGCTGGGGAAGGTTGAGGTGGGAAGTGCGGGCTTGGGCGCTGGAGCTCGGGTGCGCAGGAGATGGATAGGAAAAGGAGGAAGAAGGCGTAGGGAAAAAGGTGGATCCTTGTCCCCTTATAGGGGCGGATGCGGTTGTGCGTCCCCACCTGCCTAGTAAAACTCGCTTGCCTCCCAAGCGCCGTGATAAGTGGCGCGGTTGGGTCACCCACGTCCGTATTGATGAGAATCCCGTAAAAGGGGGGGGTACACAATCTCTGCTTTGACAAGACATGCCAAGGAAACCGCCTCGCAAAACACGCTGAGGTGGAAAAGTAAAAACGATTCGAGTGAAGGACTTGGCTGTAGTGTGATGACGCACTGTGGAATACGTCAGCAGATTTGATTTGTGTTAATATTATTCTCTCTATGGCAATATGTGGAAGCTTATTTTGCAGAGCCGGACACTACTCTTGGTGTTTACAATCTTCTATGAAGGACTTGGAGGAGGAACCCGCCTTGCAATGCAGAAGACAATTTGCGCGCCGGACTCGTCGTCATTGAAGCCTGGTTCAGGCGCTACTGAGGGAGTCCTGGATTAGGGGGTGTTCGGGTAGCCGGACTATACCTTCAGCCGGACTCCTGGACTATGAAGATACAAGATTGAATACTTCGTCCCGTGTCCGGATGGGACTTTCCTTGGCGTGGAAGGCAAGCTTGGCGATGCGGATATTCAAGATCTCCTACCATTGTAACCGACTATATGTAACCCTAACCCTATCCGGTGTCTATATAAACCGGAGGGTTGTAGTCCGTAGGCAATCAACTCCATATACAACAATCATACCATAGGCTAGCTTCTAGGGTTTAGCCCCCTTGATCTCGTGGTAGATCTACTCTTGTACTACCCATATCATCAATATTAATCAAGCAGGACGTAGGGTTTTACCTCCATCAAGAGGGCCCGAACCTGGGTAAAACATCGTGTTCCCTGCCTCCTGTTACCATCCGGCCTAGACGCACAGTTCGGGACCCCCTACCCGAGATCCGCCGGTTTGACACCGACAGTATGCTTGAAGTATTATTATTTTTATGTCAATATAAACTTTTGTCTTGAATCTTTCTAATCTGAATATTCATACCACAATTAAGAAGATTTACATTGAAATTATGCCAAGTAGCACTCGGCATCAAAAATTCTCTTTTTATCATTTACCTACTCGAGGACGAGCAGGAATTAAGCTTGGGGATGCCCGATACGTCTCCAACATATCTATAATTTTTGATTGCTCCATGCTATATTATCTACTGTTTTGGACTATATTGGGCTTTATTTTCCACTTTTATATTATTTTTGGAACTAACCTATTAACCGGAGGCCCAACCCAGAATTGCAGTTTTTTTGCCTATTTCAATGTTTCCAGATAAACGGAATATCAAACAGAGTCCAAACGGAATAAAATCTTCGGGAACGTGATTTTCTCACCGAACGTGATCCAGGAGACTTGGACCCTGCTCCAAGGAACAAAAGAGGCGGTCATGACGGTGGGGGCGCCCCCCCCTAGGTCGCGCCCCCTGCCTCGTGGGCCCCTCGTTTCTCCTCCGGCATACTTCTTCCTCCTATATATATCCACGTACCCTCAAACGACCAGAACCGGAGCCAAAAACCTAATTCCACCACCGCAACTTTCTGTATCCACGAGATCCCATCTCGGGGCCTGTTCTGGAGCTCCGCCGGAAGAGGGCCGTCATCACGGAGGGCTTCTACATCATCATAGCCTCTCCGACGAAGTGTGAGTAGTTTACCTCAGATGTTCGGGTCCATAGTTAGTAGCTAGATGGCTTCTTGTCTCTCTTTGAATCTCAATACAAAGTTCTGCCCCTCTCTTGTGGAAATCTATTCGATGTAATCTTCTTTTTGCGGTGTGTTTGTTGAGACCGATGAATTGTGGGTTTATGATCAAGTCTATCTATGAATAATATTTGAATCTTCTCTGAATTCTTTTATGTATGATTGGTTATATTTGCAAGTCTCTTCAAATTATCCATTTGGTTTGGCCAACTAGATTGGTAGTTCTTGCCATGGGAGAAGTGCTTAGCTTTGGGTTCGATCTTGCGGTGTCCTTACCCAGTGACAGAAGGGGCAGCAAGGCACGTATTTTATAGTTGCCATCGAGGATAACAAGATGGGGTTTATTTCATATTGCATTAATTTATATCTCTACATCATGTCATCTTGCTTAAGGCGTTACTCTGTTTTTCACTTAATACTCTAGATGCATGCTGGATAGCGGTCGATGAGTGGAGTAATAGTAGTAGATGCAGAATCATTTCGATCTACTTGTCACGGACGTGATGCCTATACACATGATCATGCCTAGATATTCTCATAACTATGTGAAAGTGCAACTATCCCGAGGTGGTTTTGGTAATTCATAACAACATATAGCTCATTGAGCTAATGCTATTCCAAGATGACTATTTCAGGAAAGCTCAATGATTGGCATGGCATGGATGTGAAAGTGGAACCCTCAAAATGCTAAGGACAAAGGATTGGCTCAAGCTCAAAAGCTCAAGACTCTTCATTTTATATTTTAGTGATCCAAGATCACATTGAGTCTTTAGGAAAAGCCAATACTATCAAGGAGGGATGAGGTGTTGCTTAATGAGCCTCTTGCTTCATGTGCTTAGTGATATGCTCCAAAACCCTCAACTACTTTCCCATATCCACATATGACCTAAACCCTAAGCCAAACTCGGTCCTACCGATTCTTTCTATCCGGCGCCACCGAGTTTCACTTGTCATAAGCCATTGCCAAACCCTAGCAATTCGGTTCTACCGATAGGGATCTCGGTCTCACCGAGATGGGATTGCAAACTCTCTGTTTCCCTTTCGTAACTTTTCGGTCTCACCGAAAGAGCGAATCGGTCCCACCAAGATTGCAATGTAAACTCTGTGTTTCCCTTTTGTAACTTTTCGGTCTCACGGAAAGAGCAAATCGGTCCCACCGAGTTTGCCTGACCAACTCTCTGGTTAGCTTATTACCAAACTCGGTCTCACCGAGTTTGTGTAATCGGTCTCACCGAGATTACGTTATGCCCAAACCCTAACCATATCGGTCCTACCGAGTTGCATGTCAGTCCCACCGAAAATATCTAATGGTCACTAGGTTTACCTTTTCGGTCCGACCGAGTTTGTTGATTCGGTCCCACCGAGATTGGAAAACTGTGTGTAACGGTTGGATTTTGTGTGGAGGCTATATATACCCCTCCACCTCCTCTTCATTCATGGAGAGAGCCATCAGAACACATACACAATTCCAACTCATATGTTCTGAGAGAGAACCACCTACTCATGTGTTGAGACCAAGATATTCCATTCCTACCATATGAATCTTGATCTCTAGCCTTCCCCAAGTTGCTTTCCACTCAAATCTTCTTTCCACAAAATCCAAATCCTATGAGAGAGAGTTGAGTGTTGGGGAGACTATCATTTGAAGCACAAGAGCAAGGAGTTCATCATCAACACACCATTTGTTACTTCTTGGAGAGTGGTGTCTCCTAGATTGGCTAGGTGTTACTTGGGAGCCTCCGACAAGATTGTGGAGTTGAACCAAGGAGTTTGTAAGGGCAAGGAGATCGCCTACTTCGTGAAGATCTACCGTTAGTGAGGCAAGTCCTTCGTGGGCGATGGCCATGGTGGGATAGACAAGGTTGCTTCTTCGTGGACCCTTCATGGGTGGTTGCTTCTTCGTGGACCCTTCGTGGGTGGAGCCCTCCGTGGACTCGCGCAACCATTACTCTTCGTGGGTGGAGCCCTCCGTGGACTCACGCAACCGTTACCCTTCGTGGGTTGAAGTCTCCATCAACGTGGATGTAGGATAGCACCACCTAACCGAACCACGGGAAAAACATCCGTGTCTCCAATTGCGTTTGAATTCTCCAAACCCTTCCCTTTACATTCTTGCAAGTTGCATGCTTTACTTTCCGCTGCCAATATACTCTTTGCATGCTTGCTTGAATTGTGTGATGATTGCTTGACTTGTCCTACAATAGCTAAAATCTGCCAAGAACTAAAATTGGGAAAAGGTTAAGTTTTTATTTGGTCAAGTAGTCTAATCACCCCCCTCTAGACATACTTTCGATCCTACAAGTGGTATCAGAGCGTTGGTCTCCATTTGCTTTGATCTCCATAGCTTTTGGTGGTCATAGCCTTGGTTTCACAACCTAGGAGAGTATGGCGGCTAGCGAGGGAAATTATCACCGTAGAGGTCCTTACTTTGATGGTACTAATTTTGCTAGTTGGAAGCATAAAATGAAAATGCATATTCTTGGACATAACCCCGCCGTTTGGGCTATTGTGTGTGTTGGTTTGCAAGGTGACTTCTTTGATGGGAAAGAACCAAACCGTGAAGCTACCGCGGATGAGTTGAAGATGTTGCAATACAATGCTCAAGCTTGTGATATTCTGTTCAACGGATTGTGCCCCGAAGAATTCAACAAAATCAGCCGTCTTGAGAATGCAAAGGAAATTTGGGACACTTTGATTGATATGCACGAAGGTACCGACTCCGTCAAGGAATCCAAGTTGGATGTGCTTCAAAGTCAACTTGACAAGTTCAAAATGAAGGATGGTGAAGGTGTCGCTGAAATGTACTCTAGGCTTGCTCTCATCACAAATGAGATTGCCGGCTTAGGAAGTGAAGAGATGACCGATAGATTCATCATCAAGAAGATTCTAAGAGCCTTGGATGGAAAATATGATACCGTGTGCACATTGATCGAAATGATGCCCAATTACAAAGATCTCAAGCCAACGGAGGTGATTGGAAGAATTGTTGCTCATGAGATGTCACTTAAGGATAAAGAGGAACTTCACAACAAATCAAGTGGTGCCTACAAAGCCTCATGTGAAGCCCCTACATCATCAAGTGAGAAACAAAACTTAAATGAAGAATTGAGCTTAATGGTGAAGAACTTCAACAAGTTCTACAAGAGTAGAAGCAAAGATAGAAGCTTCAAGTCAAGGTCCTACAATGACAAAAGATCTTCTAGTCGAGAGCAAAACTGCTACAGTTGTGGAAGACCCGGACACTATTCCAATGAGTGTACGGCTCCCTACAAGAGAAGAGAAGATTCTCCAAAAAGAAGAACCAAAGAATCACCACCAAGAGAGAGAAGGAGTAGAGATGATCGTTATGAACGAAGATACTCACGGAGAAGCAAGGATTCGGAAAGGAAGGAAAAATCATCAAGGAGCTACACAAAACGAAGACATCAAGCTCATGTTGGTGAATGTGTATCCGGCTCCGACTCCGACAGCTACTCCGAGAGAAGTTATCACTCTGACTCCGAAGATACTCAAGATGAAGGTGTTGCCGGTCTAGCACTTGTGTCAACCAACTCCTACAACATATTTGACTCACCAAATGAAGGAATTGGAAGATGCTTCATGGCCAAAGGTCCTAAGGTAACACACCCCGAGTATGTTGATTTCAATAGTGATGAAGATGACTTGTTAGGTGATGATTTGCTTGTTCACAACTCTAGTGATGAATACTATGATGAAACGTCAATTAATCATGCTAATTAAGATAAAACGAATGACAATGATAAGGAGAAGATTGAGGCTCTAACTAAAGAACTAAACACTCTTAAGTTAGCTCATGAAACTATCTTCGAAGATCATCGAGAAATTTTAAGAGCTCATGAGAAATTACACTTTGAAAAGCTCAATCTTGAGCAAGAGCATGAGTTCTTAAAAGCAATCAATGATGATCTCTGCAAGAAAAGTTCTTCTTACATTGCCAAGCGTTTACTCTTATCCACTTGCATGCCTCAAGTCAAGTCTAGTAACAAGAACAAGAAAGATTCTTCCTCTAGCAGTAACAATGATCATGCTAAATCCAATATTGTTGCTTCTAGTAGTTCTCTTGATTCCACTAATGATTCTCTTAGCCAAGTTACACTTGAGCAAGAAAATAGCTTATTGAAGGGAATTATAGAGAAAGGAGTGTACAAAAGCCTTGCCGGGAGTAAGCAATTCGAGGAAATTGTGCGCAAGCAAGGAATGCACCGGAAGAATCAAGGTGTTGGTTTTGAACGAAAATTCAATGCCAATGGAGTTGAGTGGGAAGAAGATCAATACCCCAAGACAAAGTTTGTTCCTCAACAAGAGAAGTATGATACTTCTTTCAAGGGGACACAAGCTCAAGATGATCTTCCACCACAAGACTACAAGCAAAAAGGCAAGGACAAGCTTCAAGAGGAAATTGATGCATTTGAAGAAGCTCCTAAGACCTTAGTCAAGTGGATTCCCAAGACTACATTCAAGTTCCACTTCATCAAGTACGACTACAACTCCAAGGATTCCCATCAAGATGATGTGGATCCAAAAGAAGAAGAACTAGAGAGTTCTTGAGGGTGACTCCGCCAACATACTTCACTCTTATCATTTTGGCAAGAACAAGTGCATCAACTTCCACATCTTGCACTAGTTCAAGGAGTTACAAACCCTCTTGTTGGTAAGACAAGGGACATTCTAACCTAAAAGCTTTCATAGACATCATCTTGTGTGTGCATCACTTTATGTCTATGGATATCCTTGTTTGTTCCTTGTGGGACTAACCCATGTATGTATTGAAAGTGAAACGCACTCCAATGGATAGCTTCAAATGATCTACATCAACATTGAGCATCCACACCTTCAACATCTACATGAAGTCATCATCGACAAAACCCAAGGTTAGTTCATCCCTCTTAGGGGGGATCTCACATCTAGGGGGAGCTTTACTCTAAGAATTGAGCTAAAGCAACTCTAATGGTGTGAACACAACAATGCTTTATGTAAAAGTGGTAACCCCACTTGTGCTTAAACGATGAGTATGACCTATGATCAAATGTTCTCATTTGACTCCTAAGTCAATATACTCATATATAGATGACCTAGTCATCGCAAATTGCTTGATAGATACTAGAATTGGTTGTGCATGCTTTGCCACATATTTCAATTACCATTTTATTGTGTGAGCATGTTGATTGCATATTTTACTCATTCGAGGACATCCACTTGTTGTTTTGATTGTTGGTTTTATTTCCTTTTGCCAAGTGGATGGACAAGAATGCCTAAGAACCTCCTCTAGCTATCTATGCTTTTCTCGTCTCAAACTCTATTCATGCTACATCACAAAATTTGATCAAGTCAGATTCGAACCACTCTGTGTGAGGAGCGCTCGGAGTCCCCGATTCGTCATAGACTTAAACTTCCAAAACCTCTTTGTGATTCTCGGTCTGACCGATACCCTACTTTCGGTCCTACCGAGATCATTAAGTTGATCTAGGTTTTTGATCTTGGTGCAACCGATTTGAACCATTCGGTCACACCGAGTTGCAGAAACTGTATACAGTTTTGCATCTCGGTGCCATCGAGTTGTTCCACTCGGTCACACCGACAGGGTCGGGCTATATATAGTCACAGGGCAAAAATTTGGAAATTTCTCCGAACCCCTTCGCCCGCGCGATAGCCTGCTCTGCCAACTTGGTCTCCGGAGATCGTCTCCTCGCCGCCAAGCCGCCTCCAGTCGCTGGTCTCCACGCCGTCAACGGAATTCAACCCGCCGTTGCCGCCGTAGCGAGTCTCCGCCGAACTAGGGTATGGACTCGATCTTTGTGCTATTCCCCAATCCGATTCTTAGCACATTGTGATCATCATGATTCTTGCCACGTTTGATAAACTTCTATCCAGTCAATGAACTCGTAGATTAGGTTTAATTCGAAAATTTTAGGGTTAGGTTTCCGCCGAAACCATCTCGGACCCACCGAGTTGAAAAACTCGGTCCCACCGATTTGGCTTATGCCATTGCACAAGTGAGACTCGGTCTGACCGAGAATTACTTATCGGTGTGACCGATTTTGGAACTCTGTGAAACCCTAGCAGTCTCGGTGCCACCGAACTGTGACTCGGTCTGACCGAGTTCACTAGTTTAGGTTCCAAAACTGCTTCGGTATCACCGAGTTTAGAAATCGGTAGATCCGAGATGCTTTCAGTGGGAAACTAAAACTAAGTTTTTGAATTATTCTTTTGCAAAAATCTCTGCATTTTGTGATGCTTATCCACTCTATCTCATTTATAACCTATTCACAGGGTCAGCAGTCAGAGTTTGCATCATGTCAGACCAAAGTGATAGCCAGAACTTGTCAGAGCAGCAAGTGCAGATGAGTGAGGGCACTAGTCCCTCAAGTTCCTCAGATGATGGCAGCTGGAGCACCCCTAGCAATCTGCCTAAAGCTGCCACAAGATAGAGAAATAAGAGAACCTCAGACTCAGAAGATGAGGATTATGTGGCAGAAGAGGAACCAACTTCCAAGAGAGTTGAGCCAGCATAGGGCATAAAACCAGGGATGAAGATCAAAAGGCCAGCAGGCAGGCAGCCTATGTCAAAGGCCAGAGCTTCAACTGAGAAGCCCACTCCCATTGAGCCAGTTGCTGCTGAAGGCAAGAAGAGGAAAGAAAGGGTGAAGAAAACTGTAGCCAGAGTGCTTGGCAAGGCTTCCATCATGGAAGATGAGGAGGAAGAAGAAGAGGTAGCTGCACCAGCACCTAAGGCACCCAAGCTGATGGGTGATGCCATAAGAACAGGGGCAGCTACTTCCAAGGCCAAGCCAGCTCCAAAGAAAAGAACAAAGCATCCCAGCTACTGAGAAGAACAAGGCCCCAGTGCCTGAAGCTGCAGAAGAAGAAGAGAGAGGTCTTAGAAAGCTCAAGCCCAAGATCCCAGACCACAACGATGCTCATCCTGTGGCTGAGGATATGAAACTCAGGAGAGATTCAGGGCTCCGGAAGTGGAGAGAAGCAGACCCGTATGCTTCAAGGAGAAGGACAGCAATTGACTACAGGTTTCACACCAAGGAGCAGCAAGACTTTTATGAGACAATGCTACTAGACAAGAAGCCAATTGTCTGTGATATGAGATGGGTTGATTGGCAATACATCAAGGACAAGAAGAGTACTACCCTGGAGTGCAGGACAGCTTCAAGGCATGTGGAGTAGAGGACTTTGTTGGGCAGAAGCTCACAAAGTGGAACGAGGAACTCATCATGCAGTTCTACTCCACAGCCCATTTCTATCCAGATGGCAGGATTGTATGGATGTCAGAGGGTACGAGGTACCAGTCTACAGTTGCTGAATGGGCTCAGCTGATTAATGCCCCAGAAGAGCATGACGATGACTTGGACATTTATGCCAAGAAGAAGATGGACCACAACTCAATGTCAAACATGTACAAGGAGATTCCAAATGAAGCACTTGATACGTTCAAGTTTGGCTCAGTACACTATCTTCTGTCAGGGCTGCCAACCATCAACTGGATTCTTAGGCACACCCTATTGCCCAAGTCTGGAGATCACAAGATGATCAGGGGCCACGCGATCAACTTGCTTCATATCTTTGACGTGCCACAGAAATTCAAAGTCATGAGCCTTATGATTGAAACAATCAAGAGGACAGCAGCAGACCAGAAGAGGAGCTGTGGATATGCCCCACAGATTCAGGAGCTCATCAACTCTAAGATGGGCACGGGCATATACTTATTGGACAAGGAACACCTGCCCATCCGTCCAGACTTTGAAGAAAATCAAGTGGTCATGACCTGAGAATGAGCCATCATCTGCCCAAGCACAAGCCAAGAAGGAGAAGGCGAGGAAGGAGAAAGCTGCCAAGATGCCTACTCAAGAGGAGGCATCTGAATATTTCCTGAAAACCAAACAAGAGCAGCTTGGTTACTTGATTGCATCCACCCTGCGGATTGAGCAAGGACTAGCCACCCTAACTCAGAACCAGGCAAGCTTAGAGAGGATCATGGAACAAAAGTTCTATGACTTGGATGTCAAAGTGACAGAGATTCAGACTGCAGTGGAGCAGCTCCAGGATGACATGCAGGAGAGGAGAGGCAAGACTACAACTGATGCTTTGCCAGAGTGCCAACGAGGTCCGAGTCGTCTGCAGTGCCAGTTGCTGACCCCAGAGCCACCACGTCTGCACCAGCTACAGCCTCAGTTCCACCAGCTCCAGCGTCCACTTCAGCCTCGACTCCGACCACGTCTACAGAAGGCTTCGTCCTTGGAGTGCTCCGGACTCCACCACCACCTGAAGATCAAGCCTGAGTGTCGACTTAGCACTATGCATTTTCTAGGAACTTTTTGGTAACTTGTTGCCAAAGGGGGAGAAAATGTATAGATCATAGGCTTCGAGAGAGAGTGTTGCTTTTATTCTCTCTTGTTTTATTTGGTGGTTTTTCGAACTTTGTTTGCTTTTGTGTGAGATACTATGTCATTGCTCGTGAGACATTGATGATCATGTGTTTGATCATAAGCTACACTTAATGTTTGCTTAATATTATCATCTTATCTATCTTATGTGATCATTCACTATTCTTGGTGATGAGTGCATGTATTTCATTCTTATCATTTTAGACGCTCCACCAAGATGTATGTGACATGGAAGAGTAACCCATGACTCTAACTCTTTGTGCATTTGCAGTCCAAAGCAAATTTTAAACATGGACAAATTTAGGGGGAGCTCTTACTTGTCACATACTTCTCAAAGCGACGATATATTTCATGCCTTATTATCATTTGTTGAAGCTTTGATCTATATGTTGTCATCAATTACCAAAAAGGGGGAGATTGAAAGTGCAACTATCCCTAGGTGGTTTTGGTAATTCATAACAACATATAGCTCATTGAGCTAATGCTATTCCAAGATGACTATTTCAGGAAAGCTCAATGATTGGCATGGCATGGATGTGAAAGTGGAACCCTCAAAATGCTAAGGACAAAGGATTGGCTCAAGCTCAAAAGCTCAAGACTCTTCATTTTATATTTTAGTGATCCAAGATCACATTGAGTCTTTAGGAAAAGCCAATACTATCAAGGAGGGATGAGGTGTTGCTTAATGAACCTCTTGCTTCATGTGCTTAGTGATATGCTCCAAAACCCTCAACTACTTTCCCATATCCACATATGACCTAACCCTAAGCCAAACTCGGTCCTACCGATTCTTTCTATCCGGCGCCACCGAGTTTCACTTGTCATAAGCCACTGCCAAACCCTAGAAATTCGGTTCTACCGATAGGGATCTCGTCTCACGAGATGGGATTGCAAACTCTCTGTTTCCCTTTCGTAACTTTTCGGTCTCACCGAAAGAGCGAATCGGTCCCACCGAGATTGCAGTGTAAACTCTCTATTTCCTTTTTGTAACTTCTCGGTCTCACCGAAAGAGCAAATCGGTCCCATCGAGTTTACCTGGCCAACTCTCTGGTTAGCTTATTACCAAACTCGGCCTCACCGAGTTTGTGTAATCGGTCTCACCGAGATTACGTTATGCCCAAACCCTAACCATATCGGTCCTACCGAGTTGCATGTCAGTCCCACCGAAAATCTCTAATGGTCACTAGGTTTACCTTTTCGGTCCGACCGAGTTTGTTGATTCGGTCCCACCGAGATTGGAAAACTGTGTGTAACGGTTGGATTTTGTGTGGAGGCTATATATACCCCTCCACCTCCTCTTCATTCATGGAGAGAGCCATCAGAACACATACACAATTCCAACTCATATGTTCTGAGAGAGAACCACCTACTCATGTGTTGAGACCAAGATATTCCATTCCTACCATATGAATCTTGATCTCTAGCCTTCCCCAAGTTGCTTTCCACTCAAATCTTCTTTCCACAAAATCCAAATCCTATGGAGAGAGAGTTGAGTGTTGGGGAGACTATCATTTGAAGCACAAGAGCAAGGAGTTCATCATCAACACACCATTTGTTACTTCTTGGAGAGTGGTGTCTCCTAGATTGGCTAGGTGTTACTTGGGAGCCTCCGACAAGATTGTGGAGTTGAACCAAGGAGTTTGTAAGGGCAAGGAGATCGCCTACTTCGTGAAGATCTACCGCTAGTGAGGCAAGTCCTTCGTGGGCGATGGCCATGGTGGGATAGACAAGGTTGCTTCTTCGTGGACCCTTCGTGGGTGGTTGCTTCTTCGTGGACCCTTCGTGGGTGGAGCCCTCCGTGGACTCGCGCAACCATTACTCTTCGTGGGTGGAGCCCTCCGTGGACTCGCACAACCGTTACCCTTCGTGGGTTGAAGTCTCCATCAACGTGGATGTAGGATAGCACCACCTATCCGAACCATGGGAAAAACATCCGTGTCTCAGATTGCATTTGAATTCTCCAAACCCTTCCCTTTACATTCTTGCAAGTTGCATGCTTTACTTTCCTCTACCAATATACTCTTTGCATGCTTGCTTGAATTGTGTGATGATTGCTTGACTTGTCCTACAATAGCTAAAATCTGCCAAGAACTAAAATTGGGAAAAGGTTAAGTTTTTATTTGGTCAAGTAGTCTAATCACCCCCCCTCTAGACATACTTTCGATCCTACACCATGCTCAATTCTGTCAATTGCTCAACAGTAATTTGTTCACCCACCGTAGAATACTTATGCTCTTGAGAGAAGCCACTAGTGAAACCTATGGCCCCCGGGTCTATTCTCATCATATCAATCTCCATTACTTTAATCTTGCTTTGCTTTTTTACTTTGCCTTTACTTTTTACTTTGCATCTTTATACCAAAAATACCAAAAATATTATATCTATCAGATCTCACTCTCGTAAGTGACCGTGAAGGTCTTGACAACCCCTAATCGCGTTGGTTGCGAGTAGCTATCGCTTTGTGCAGGTACGAGGGACTTGAGCGTGGGCTCCTACTGGATTGATACCTTGGTTCTCAAAAACTGAGGGAAATACTTACGCTACTCTGCTGCATCATCCCTTCCTCTTCGGGGAAAACCAACGCAAGCTCAAGACGTAGCAAGAAGGATTTCTGGCGCCATTGCCGGGGAGTCTACGCAAAAAGTCAACATACCAAGTACCCATCACAATCCCTATCTCTCGCATTACATTATTTGCCATTTGCCTCTCGTTTTCCTCTCCCCCCAATTCACCCTTGCCGTTTTATTTGCCCTCTCTCCCTATCCTCCCTCTCTATTCCCCCCTTTTTTCCGCTTGCCTCTTGTTTGCTTGTATGCTAGTTTGTTTGGTTGTCATCATGACTAGTCTCATATCTTCTCCTTTATCCCCCGAGAGTGAAGTTCTAAATTTTGAACAAAGGGAGGGAGAAAATCTAAAAGATGCTTGGTATAGAATTTGCAATGCTCAAAATAGATCTACCAGGAAGCAATCTACCTTAGTTCTTCTTCGCAAGTTTTATGTAGGTGTTAATCCTTGGTATAGATATATCCTCGATACCATTACCGGAGGGAACTTCTTGGGTAGCCACCACTCCGCGAGATCTTGTTCCCCCTCTCCGGTAGATCTATCCTCATCTCTACGGTTCCCAGTACCCACTCAGTTGCTCTAGTCACGCCTCTCGGATTCACTCCTCGAGGCTAGGAACAGTCCTTTGGCATCGGTTCGATACGCCCTAAGGGGCATGTCTCCCCTATCCGGGGCATACGGCTGCTGACTCTACTGTAGCAGCCTAGAACCCCGGACTGCGGGCTTTCGCTCTGACCCGTAAATTTATTTGGCTCACCACCTCTTTTGGTTAATGGAACCACGTTAACTTTGGAGCATGTTATGCAAAGACTTGAAATTATCAAAAATAAAGTTGCGACTGTTGAATCAATTGAAAATCTAGATAAAAAGATCCACAATCAAATTACTCAATATGGATCTAAGGTAGGAATGACTTTGAAAAATATTAAGGAAAAGGAACCCATAGTTAATGAGAGAATGAACTTAGATTCTACTAGAATTGATAAACTTGAGGGTATCATTACAAACTTGGGAACCGCTTTTTCTTCCGTAAAGAATACTCCAAGTCCTCCTACTAAAATTGCCAAGCTTATGTATGTTCCTAAAAATAAGGGTAAATCATCTAGTAAGGAAACTGCGGATCTTAAATCTATAAGTGTTCATCCCAATCTTTTTGCTATCATTAAGGAACCATTTATTACAAATGAATTTTTTGATGTTGTGCCAAAAAGTTTGATAATTAATAAAAATAAATAAATTACTAAAGATGGTAGATGCCTAATAGAAGAATTGCCTACCCAAGATGGCAATACCTAGATCTATCCTCGCTTTTATGCCTAGCTACGGGTGTTAAACGATAGCGCTTGTTGGGAGGGAACCCAATTTTATTTTTATTCATTGCTTTTTGCTCCTGCTTAGTAATAAATAAATTATTTAGCCTCTGTTTTGGATGTGTTTTTTGTGTTTAATTAGTGTTTGTGCCAAGTAGAACCGTTGGGAAGACTTGGGGAAAGTCTTGTTGAACTTGCTGTCAAAAACAGAAACTTTAGCACTCACAAGAACTGCTGTCATTTTTATTTTGAGAGTGATATTTAGTTAATTATTTTTTCAGATGATTAATAGATAAATTCCTCACGTCCAGCAACTTATTTTAGAATTTTTTGGGTTCCAGATCTTGCGCTAGCTACATATTACTACAGACTGTTCTGTTTTTGACTGATTCTGTTTTTTGTGTGTTGTTTGCTTATTTTGATAAATCTACGGCTAGTAAAATAGTTTATTATCCATAGAGAAGTTGGAATACAGTAGGTTTAACACCAATATAAATAAAGAATGAGTTCATTACAGTACCTTGAAGTGGTCTTTTGTTTTCTTTCGCTAACGGAGCTCACGAGTTTTCTACTTTAAGTTTTGTGTTGTGAAGTTTTCAAGTTTTGGGTGAATTCTTGTGATGGATTGTGGAACAAGGAGTGGCAAGAGCCTAAGATTGGGGATGCCCATGGCACCTCCAAGATAATCCAAGGACACCAAAAAGTCAAAGCTTGGGGATGCCTCGGAAGGCATCCCCTCTTTCGTCCACTTCCATCGGTAATTTACTTGGAGCTATATTTTTATTCACCAACATGATATGTGTTTTGCTTGGAGCGTCTTGTATTATTTGTGTCTTTGTGTCTTAGTATGCCACAATCATCCTTTCTGTACACACCTTTTTAGAGAGCCATACATGAATTAAAATTTGATAGAATACTCTATGTGCTTCACTTATATCTTTTGAGCTAAGTAGTTTTGCTCTATGTGCTTCACTTAGATCTTTAAGAGCACGGTGGTGGATTTGTTTTAAAGAAACTATTGATCTCTCATGATTCACTTAAATTATTTTGAGAGTCTCTTAATAGCATGGTAATTTGCTTAATAATAATATGCTTGGTATTCAAGATTTGTGAAACTTTCTTTTGAGTGTGTTGAATACTAAGAAAAGATTGAAGCATGATAATTGTTTTGAGATATGGAGGTGATAATATTAAAGTCATGATAGTTGAGTAGTTGTGAATTTAGAGAATACTTGTGTTAAAGTTTGTGATTCCCGTAGCATGCACGTATGGTGAACCGTTATGTGATGAAGTCGGGGCATGATTTATTTATTGATTGTCTTCCTTATGAGTGGCGGTCGGGGACGAGGGATGGTCTTTTCCTACCAATCTATCCCCCTAGGAGCATGCATGTAATACTTTGCTTTGATAACTTCTAGATTTTTGCAATAGGTATATGAGTTGTTTTTGACTAATGTTGAGTCCATGGATTATACGCACTCTCACCCTTCCACCTTTGCTAGCCTCTCTAATACCGCGCACCTTTCGCCGGTATCATACACCTACCATATACCTTCCTCAAAACAGCCACCATACCTACCTATTATGGCATTTCCATAGCAATTCTGAGATATATTGCCATGCAACTTTCCACTGTTCCGTTCATGACACATTTATCATTGTCATATTGCATATCCCGGTACACCGCCGGATGCAGTCACATAGAGTCATATTTTGTTCTAAGTATCGAGTTGTAATTGTTGAGTTATAAGAAAAATAAAAGTGTGATGATCATCATTATTAGAGCATTGTCCTAGTGAGGAAAGAATGATGGAGACTATGATTCCCCCATAAGTCGGGATGAGACTCCGGACGAAAAAAAAGAGGCCAAAGAAACCCAAATATAAAGAGGCCATAAAAAAGAGAAGGCCCAAATAAAAAAACATGAGAGAGAAAGAGAGAAGGGACAATGTTACTATCCTTTTACCACACTTGTGCTTCAAAGTAGCACCATGATCTTCATAGTAGAGAGTCTCTCATGTTATCACTTCCATATACTAGTGGGAAATTTTCATTATAGAACTTGGCTTGTATATTCCAATGATGGGCTTCCTCAAAATTGCCCTAGGTCTTCATGAGCAAGCAAGTTGGATGCACACCCACTTAGTTTCTTTTTGAGCTTTCATATACTTATAGCTCTAGTGCATCCGTTGCATGTCAATCCCTACTCACTCACATTGATATCTATTGATGGGCATCTCCATAGCCCGTTGATACGCCTAGTTGATGTGAGACCATCTTCTCCTTTTTGTCTTCTCCACAACCACCATTCTATTCCACCTATAGTGCTATATCCATGGCTCACGCTCATGTATTGCGTGAAGATTGAATTTTTTTGAAAAAGTTAGAGTATGAAACAATTGCTTGGCTTGTCATCGGGGTTGTGCATGATTTAAATACTTTGTGTGGTGAAGATGGAGCATAGCCAGACTATATGATTTTGTAGGTATAACTTTCTTTGGCGTTGTTATTTTGAGAAGACATAATTGCTTTATTAGTATGCTTGAAGTATTATTATTTTTTATGTCAATATAAACTTTTGTCTTGAATCTTTCTAATCTGAATATTCATACCACAATTAAGAAGATTTACATTGAAATTATGCCAACTAGCACTCGGCATCAAAAATTCTCTTTTTATCATTTACCTACTCGAGGACGAGCAGGAATTAAGCTTGGGGATGCCTGATACGTCTCCAACGTATCTATAATTTTTGATTGCTCCATGCTATATTATCTACTGTTTTGGACTATATTGGGCTTTATTTTCCACTTTTATATTATTTTTGGGACTAACCTATTAACCGGAGGCCCAGCCCAGAATTGCTGTCTTTTTTGCCTATTTCAGTGTTTCAGATAAACGGAATATCAAACGGAGTCCAAATGGAATAAAATCTTCGGGAACGTGATTTTCTCACCGAACGTGATCCAGGAGACTTGGACCCTGCTCCAAGGAACAAAAGAGGCGGTCATGAGGGTGGGGCGCGCGCCCCCCTGCCTCGTGGGCCCCTCATTGCTCCTCCGGCGTACTTCTTCCTCCTATATATATCCATGTATCCCCAAACGATCAGAAAAGGAGCCAAAAACCTAATTCCACCGCCGCAACTTTCTGTATCCACGAGATCCCATTTCGGGGCCTGTTCCGGAGCTCCACCGGAAGAGGGCCGTCATCACGGAGGGCTTGTACATCATCATAGCCTCTCCGATGAAGTGTGAGTAGTTTACCTCAGACCTTTGGGTCCATAGTTAGTAGCTAGATGACTTCTTCTCTCTCTTTGAATCTCAATACAAAGTTCTCCCCCTCTCTTGTGGAGATCTATTCGATGTAATCTTCTTTTTGCGGTGTGTTTGTTGAGACCGATGAATTGTGGGTTTATGATCAAGTCTATCTATGAATAATATTTGAATCTTCTCTGAATTCTTTTATGTATGATTGGTTATCTTTGCAAGTCTCTTCAAATTATCCGTTTGGTTTGGCCAACTGGATTGGTAGTTCTTGACATGGGAGAAGTGCTTAGCTTTGGGTTCGATCTTGCGGTGTCCTTACCCAGTGACAGAAGGGGCAGCAAGGCACATATTGTATCGTTGCCATCGAGGATAACAAGATGGGGTTTATTTCATATTGCATGAATTTATCTCTCTACATCATGTCATCTTGCTTAAGGCGTTACTCTGTTTTTTAACTTAATACTCTAGATGCATGCTGGATAGCGGTCGATGAGTGGAGTAATAGTAGTAGATGCAGAATCGTTTCGATCTACTTGTCACGGACGTGATGCCTATATACATGATCCTGCCTAGATATTCTCATAACTATGCTCAATTCTGTCAATTGCTCAATAGTAATTTGTTCACCCACCGTAGAATACTTATGCTCTTGAGAAAAGCCACTAGTGCAACCTATGGCCCCCGGGTCTATTCTCATCATATCAATCTCCATTACTTTAATCTTGCTTTGCTTTTTACTTTGCCTTTACTTTTTACTTTGCATCTTTATACCAAAAATACCAAAAATATTATATCTATCATATCTCACTCTCGTAAGTGACCGTGAATGGCTTGACAACCCCTAATCGCGTTGGTTGCGAGTAGCTATCGCTTTGTGCAGGTACGAGGGACTTGAGTGTGGGCTCCTACTGGATTGATACCTTGGTTCTCAAAAACTGAGGGAAATACTTATGCTACTCTGCTGCATCATTCCTTCCTCTTCCGAGAAAACCAACGCAAGCTCAAGATGTAGCACCCACCTGTTGATTCTTGTTCAGAATATGATCCTAATGACTATTCTAACCTCGAGGAGTCAAAGGCAGATGGCATGTCCTGTTCACCCATCAAGGTGCATGTTCTAATTTGGCAATGCTTTATTGATTGCGGGTATCTTGCGTATGTTGTCTTGCATTTCTTCTACGTTGTTGCACCGCCATCTGCTTAGTTTACTCATCATATATGTCGAGATGCCATGCCCATCTAGTATCAATACATATTCCATCTGTCATCATACCATGTTTTTCCACTAAAATGCTGTTCTTATGCATCATACATCAAAAAGGAAGAGGGTGATTGCCGAACCTGAAGGAGCACCAGCAAAGTCCTTGAAAAACGTGGTGGTGCCGGAGAAATCAGACGGCACCCCACTTATATTGGCTGTACAACCAGTGACACAAAACGTAGGACCGACTCCAGCAGACTGTACCCATACTTCACTGGCCACACCACTAGCCCCACCACACAGGACCTGCACTCCAGCAAAAGGTATACCGATTTCATTTTCCATAGCACCAGCTGTACCACAGAAAAATCCCACTCCAGCAAAAAGTACAACAAGTCCACCGGCCGAAGACCTATCCCAACTGCAGTGATGGCCAATTCCTGCAGATTGGAACCCCATTCCATTTATTCCCAGTTTAAAAGACAATGCTTTCAATGTTGTTAGGGACTACGTGCATATATTCCCATCATGGGAAGATTATTGTGAAGACAAACATCATTTTCACATCTTCCTATCCAACTTACGTGTAAGTGCTATTATTCATGGTTATTATTTTCCTGTTTTCTGCTGATTGAACACATCAATGATTTACATTACATTGTTGTAACTAGGCGAGGGTCAATCTGGATAGTCATGACGAGCAAAGCTTGCTTGTGCTTTTCAAGGAAGCATTGCAGCAGTATCGGTGTTACCTGAGGAAATCACACTTTGATGGCAAGTCTGTAAACGAATTTCCGGTGAAGTCTCCTATGCTAAATTTAGAAGACATTGAATGGAAAAACCTTGTTATGCACTGGTCTCATTCCCAGGATGAGGTACTGTCTATGAAATCACATGACAATTTGAACTTCTACTTTTCCGCATGTGCCTTATGGATCTTTTTTGCAGGAAATCTGCTCGAAGAAGAATTCCGGTTTGACAAGAACGACAGGATATCGCAAATATGCTGCCCGCTGCTTTGCTCTTGTTAGTACCTGTTGTCCTGTATCACTGTACTTGCATACATACCTGGTTCATTATGTGATAGCAGTATGCATGATAGCTTGCTTATCAATTGTTCGTTCCAAATTATCTGATCTGTATGAACGGTTACATTAGTGTAGAATATATCCAATGCCAATGTTTTTCTCATCTCTGCATTGTTCTTGTAAGTACATGATGTCCTTTATCAGTGTACTTATAATGACAGGTAGTTGTTCATGTACCGTCACTCTGCAGCTTATTTTCCTTTGCCCTCCATTTTCTACACATCAGATCTATATTTACTCTTACCATAAGGTTGGTACTGAGGAAGTTTAGCTGTGCATTGCTCTTGGCTGTACCTTTTGCCTGTATCGCTGCACTTACATTTATAGCTACTTGGTTATGTAGCATCACTCTTCATGTTATCTTAAATATTCTCCATTTTTTTCATATATTATCACATCTATATTTACTCTTAACAAAATGTAGAATAAAGGCAATGCTTTTGAAGAAGATTCTGTGGTAAACTTCTTGAATTGCCCCCCCCATCAGCATGGACAAGGCCTTTATAGAGCCTGTCTTCACCAATAATGTAAGTTTGTCCATCTCAAGCCTTCAAACTTTGTTGTATATATTTGGTTAGGCATGACTGCAACAGCTGTTTATTTTTGGTGTTTGCATAAAATTGCTTGTTTAAAGTTTATTATGTAGTTCATAAACAAAAGTTTGTCATTTCTCAATTTAAGTTTTCAGTTGTACAACCAAGTTCCTTCTTCATACCATGTAAATTAAACTATACAGAGCAAGTGATCTTCTTTTGCACTTCATGTATGCTTCTGTTCTTCATCCGTAATCCAGTGGTGTGGTGAACCTACCCACTACAACACAATGTCATATTCTGCAATGTCTTAACTATGAACAATGTCATATTATTCTAGTATTATTTAAACCGCCTCTTTATTTGCCAATCTGAAATGGTATAAATTGACAGCACACTAACCATTGATACTTATGAGTTCTTTATCTGTAATCCAGTGGTGTCGTGAAGCTGCCAACTCCTTCGCAATGTCATTTCCCGCCATGTCTTGACCTAAACAATACCATATTTTTTAATGCAATTTTAAACTCTGTCACTTTGTTCGTCAGCAAGAAATGTGATGAATTGTCAGCACTGATAATTTTATGTGCAAAACCTATCATCTGTCTGCTTGTTTATCTTTCAGAGTGAGGAAGATATAAGTGTTGAATAAGCGCAGTCTCATCATCTTGCTCAGCTGCTTGCGCTGCAGCTCCCCAGCAGGGCTAACCTTTCTTGAACTCTATTGAAGTGATATCGGTTTTGTATATTATTTTTTCGGCGTGTTTATTTGCACTGGTGGCGATCTTTGATGCCCAGTGTATGTAATCCGCTGTCTGCTTGTGCTTTATTATCATAGTGGCGAACTTTGATGCCCAATGGATGTAATATGCCGTAATTTCTTTATTGTACAGTCTAGGTTTTTTCTTATTCACGATGCTGCAGTTATTTTACTGTATATATATCCTGTCTTCACAGTAAACCGTCCAAACCGTAAAATTACGGTACATAATCGGGCCGTCATGCAATCACGATGTAGGTTGGGCCTGAAACGTGCCGAACAGCTCACGGGCCAGCAACAGCCCGAAATGAACCCTGGCCCATGATTGTGCGAATCAAATCACGGGCTTTGAACAGGCCAAAATTGTCTCGGTCCTTGTTTGGCCCAATCAGATATCGGCTGTGAGCAGGCCGGATGCAAACCGGGCCGTAGTTAGGCCCAACTATATGACGGGCTTTTAACAGGCTGAAATTAATATAGGGCCGAAATGTTAAACGGGCCCTTAACAGGCCAAAACTAATATCAGGTCGAATTACTAAGTGGGCCTTTAGCAAGTGGGCCCAAAAGCATAGTGTCCAGTGGATGGGCCAAATCTGATATGGGCCATAATTGAGCCCAAAGCCTCTTAAAGGGCCGGACCTGATCTGGGCCGTAATTTGGCCCAGAACGTGGAAGGCTTTTAATGGGTCGGATCTCATACGGGCCACTATTAGGCCCGGAGCGTGGCAGGCCATTAATGGACCGGATCAAATATGGGCCGACATTTGGCCCAAAACATGGCAGCCAGTTAATGGGCCGGCCTACTAGGGTCCTCAAAATCTTGTGGGCCTACAGCTGGGCCGGCCCATTAATGTCGGCGAAATCTCATGGGCCTTTAGCTGGGCCTACCCATTATGATCCGCAAGAATCTTGTGGGCCTTTACCTGGGCCGGCCCATTATGGCACACAATAATTTTGTGGGCCTTTACCTGGGCCGGCCCATTATGACCCGCAAAATCTTATGGGCTTTAGCTGGGCCAACCCATTATGGTCCGCAAAATTTCGTGGGCCTTTAGCTGGGCCGGCCCATTATGGTCCGCAAAATCTTGTGGGCCTTTAGTTGGGCCCGCCCATTTAAACTTGATGGGCCGGTCCATGTATCAACATATCATAGGCGCGTCTCACCCATTGGATGAGTGGCACCTGTGCCAACGCGGACCTGACACGTGTCTCCTCCAGCCAATGATGATTTTACACGTGGAAAATCCCCATTGGTCGGGGCTTTTAACGGGTTATCGGATCTAAAATCCGACCCGATAGCTTAACGGCATTCCGTTACGGTGGATGCCACATGTCGGTCACCCTTAACGAAAGCACTTCTGTGACGCGCGATTTATCGTCATGGAAGTGGACACTTCCGTGATGATAATTTTGGTAATGTCATGGAACACTTCTACGACAGCACATATATGACTATCTTGATTCTGTCATAAAATCGTCATGGATGTACATTCATGACAGAAAACGCGACCTACTATGACAAACACGTATCATCACCGAAGTGTATTTTTTTAGTGCACCATAGATAAGCACATGCAAGACGTACATCAAGTGTTTTCAAATCCTTAAAGACTCAATCCGATAAGATAACTTCAAAGGGAAAACTCAATTCATCACAAGAGAGTAGAGGGGGAGAAACATCATAAGATCCAAATATAATAGCAAACCTCACGATACATCAAGATCGTGCCGACTCAAGAACACGAGAGAGAGAGAGAGAGAGAGATCAAACACATAGCTACTCGTACATACCCTCAGCCCCGAGGATGAACTACTCCCTCCTCGTCATGGAGAGCGCTGGAATGATAAAGATGGCCACCGAAGAGGGATTCCCCCCTCCGGCAGGGTGCCGGAACGGGTCTAAATGGGTTTTCGGTGGCTACGGAGGCTTCTAGCGGCGGAACTCCCGATCTATTCTGCCCCTCGATGTTTTTAGGGTACATGGACATATATAGGCGAAATAAGTTGGTCAGGGGAGCCACGAGGGGCCCATGAGGGTGGGGGACGTGCCTCCCTGCCTCGTGGCTTCCTCGAAGCTTCTCTGACGTCTACTCCAAGTCTCCTGGATTGCTTCCGTTCCAAAAATAACTCTCCCGAAGGTTTCATTCCGTTTGGACTCCATTTGATATTCCTTTTCTTCAAAACACTGAAATAGGCAAGAAAACATCAATTTGGGTTGGTCCTCGGGTTAATAGGTTAGTACCAAAAATAATATAAAATTGTTTAGTAAAGCCCATAAACATCCAAAACAGATAATATAATAGCATGAATACTTCATAAATTATAGATACGTTGCAGACGTCTCAGCATCCCCATGCTTAATTCCGGCTCGTCCTCGAGTAGGTAAATGATAAAAGAAATAATTTATGAAGTGTGAATGCTAGTAGGTGCACAAGTTTGATCAATGGTAATTTCAATCACCTTTTCTAGCATCATTATATATCATAATAGTAGCTTAACTCATAGGACTTCCCATGATCAAGTAACAAGCTATTCACATGTTAAAGTACAGATCATAAACTTTCTTGAAAACTAACAAACCGTGTTATTAGTCATCAAACAATTAGTATTCATCCTACTTTCATGTAGCGGCCCGACCCGAATGGATCAAGTCTCTGTGCTTAAGTGTCATCCCTGAATCGGTATGCTGACACACACAGTACTCGAGGATTTAAAACAGAGGTAAATCACATGTATAAAGTAACTTAAATACTATTACCTCAATCCAAACAACGGAAGTAACAAGGTTGTGGATTCCCAACAACACCAACGGCAAAGTTGAGTGTAGAAATCGTAACCCTAATGTATCACTTACTCGTCGGAAGAAAATCCTGCAACATGAGACGTTGCAGCCACAAAGGGTCAGTACATTGAATGTACTGGCAAATTCATACCATAGAGAAATGATGAAATATGGCTATCACTACATGCATATATGGCTGGTGGAAAAGCTCTATGGTTAAGGTTTTTGCAAAAAGCCAATTTTTCCCTACTGCAAAGGAATAAATTTTATTTAACTATCATGGTGGTTGTTAAACATTGAGAGTGTAGACACCCTCTCAATCCCAATTAAGCATCATCATTAAAACCCAACAAAATTAATTAAAGTCACATGATGAGATTCACATGATAATCCAAGTACTAGACAGTCAAGACGTCCATAACCGGGGACACGGCTAATCATGATTAGTTTATACACTCTGCAGAGGTTTGCACACTTTTCCCCACAAGACTCGATCTCCTCCGTTGGGATTCTCGCACTACATGGTGTTTGAGAAACGGATGACCGAGACATAGTCTTTCAGAAGCGCTAGCACCTTACGATCAGGTAGAGCGTTACACCTACTTTCCCCTACATCTGCTAGTCTACCACTGTAAGAGTTCGCACGACTTAATCAACTATGCTAGAGCCCATAGTAGCTTGTGGCAGCACACGGAAGTTTCTAGTATGAATAATCTCATGATCCCTTTGAGCCTGGGTGGTGGTCCATAAAGAAAAACAGACAATCGCTGGAATACCCAGGTGCCTAAACAGGCAATCGCTGGAATACCCTGGTGCCTCAATCCACCCAGATGTGTATTTAAGTTACCACCTTAAGTTGAACCATTAATTAACAATCTCACATCTATCATGAATACTCTCAAACCCAAACCACGTCTACGCATAGCATAGCAGTATAAGCATAACATAATAGTAACTCCCAAGGTTTGAATGTAGGGCAATAGGTTCCTACCTCATCAACTACTTCCAAATACCCACATGTTATCAATCCTACTCATGCAATGTTTGAGGGTTGAAACTAATGCATAAAAACTGGGTATGAAAAGGGATATGATCAAAGTGTGAACTTGCCTGCAATGTTGATGAAGATGATTCGCACTCAAAACTCTTGATAGTTCTACTCATCACACTGCGGTTAATCTATCGTAAGCAAGCAATAGAACCACACATAAGCAATCGCTCAGAAGATCGGGAAGAACGAAGAAGACAGTTCGGAAAACATCAAAACCAAGAAAATAACTCTTGCAACATAAAACAATTTCTAACAGTACCAAAATTATGTGAATTTGGCCTTATCAGAAAGTTTAGGTCAAGAGCTTCGATTTGCAAAATGAACCAACTAAATCGGAGTTACGAAACTCAAGTTATGAACAAAAGAAGTTTGAATATGAATCTGAATTTTTTTTGAAATTACAAAATTTCAAAAAGCTGATGTGACAGGTTCACTGGATAGATAAAAACAAGGCGAAGCTATAGGCGTTGGTTTCATCTAATTTGGATGAACGAGTAAAAAGTTATGGCTATTTGAAAAATCAGGGCCAAGCTGTTTTACGGAAGAAAAATAGCTATGGCTAGGGTCTAATGTATAAATACATAGACTAATTGATAATCTAATTATTCTATCGTATTAGTCTAGAAATAATAAACTACGGAAGTATAAAGAAATATACTTTTATAAGGCGGAGAAAAGATGACTTTGGAGAAAGGAGACAATTTCCAAAAGTCGCGCCGGAGAGGAGAAAAATATTTTTATCTAGTCAAAGCAAAATATTGATTTAACCCGAGTCGGAGGATTTTTGGAGGCTCTGGGTCTATATTTATAGGTGGAAAAGAGGTTTAAGGGTAAAGAAAAGAAAAACTGTAGAAAAAAAATATGAGGAAGGAATATGGCCGGCTCGGCCTGGCCCATATAGGATAAAGAAAAAGAAAAGATGGGGCGCCCGCTGGTACTATGATGCGCACGTGGGCGACGGTTAGTTTCAGGTGCGCGCGCAGTTTTTGTTATTTGTTTTTTAAAACAAAAAGCGATAAACTGAAAAATGAAAATAAAACTAAAACTTTATATAGGCATATTATATATCAAAATTTTCAGAAAAAGATTTTCTACAAGATGAACATTCTCCTAGCATTAAATAAAATTCACACAAATTCACATAATTCAAAGAGTGCTACTGGTCTAATAAAATCCAATAAAAATCATTTTAAAAATACCAAAATTAATTCAAATTTATTTATCTCGAAATTTCTAATGTAGGGAATCATGTTACCCTATTTTCCGTATATTTTATTTTTGGAGAAAAATAATTTTAATAAAACCCAAATAACTCCAAATTGAAAATAATTTCAAAAGGATTTTAATTTTTGATCCTTTTAAACTCCCGACTCATATTTCATATAATTTGAAGAAGTCATTTTATCTACTCTCATGAAAATCATTGAGTTGCTTGAAGTTTCTGAATTAAAAATATTTCCAAATGAAATTCAAATCTTTTCAAAACCCTTTTCATTTATTTAAATGGAAGAAGTCATGTCATCTTCTCTCGTGGGTTTTGTATTTGAAAAGAATTTGAATTCACGGAGATCAAAATGGAAAAGGTGAAAGTTTGGGAAAGTCCTTTTATTCCCTCTCATTAACTTTCAAAAAGTTTTGAATTTCACTCAATCAATCACACAACAATCAAACAATCAATCAATCTATCTATTTATTATAACATTCCAAAATTTATAATTTTTGGATGTTACAAACTACCACCCTTAAAATGAATCTCGTCCTCGAGATTCGGAGAGGCTAGAAAGAAATAGGTTAGGGTTGGGGTCTTCTCAAAATCCATCGATCGTTTCCAGGGGTCTGGGGTGCTACCACCCTTAGAAACATCATTACGATCCCATCAATACTCATATACTCCATCCTTATTCTTGACAGGGCCGATCTTCTCAGATCTTAAGGATAATTCCTTATCTGGGCTATTTCAGTAGTGGCATAACCTTTTCCTCAATTCTTCTGTCATTTCATCTTGGTAAGGTTCTTCCATGACTGGGTCTTCTTAGCTGACAGGTCTGGCGCCAAAACTAAACAACTATCAACATCTCATGGCGGTCATCCATTTATGGTTTCTCCTACAGGAAATGGGTCTGGGTTGATCCTCACCGTGTAACCTACGATTGGCAAAAGCTGCCTTGTACAAGGGAAAAATTGCTATACCATTCTAAGGTTTAAACAAGGTTTTTGATCGTCGTCTCTCTACTATAGGTAAGTCTCTCAGATTTACCATCCCATATAGCAAGGCGAATAATAAGAGTAAGTCGGTATGGTGATCAATCCATCCCGCACCCAAATCATTACCCTGTATACGGTTTAGTGAATCTCGCATTCTAACACTCGGTCATCCTCACAAGCATTGCAGAATTTCTCTTGTCAACGAACCAAGTTCGGATAAATCCATGGATTCTGCAACCCAAATAAACATCTATTGTTCCTTCACAACTCTCAGGTTTTGCGTAAACTCCTATAAGATCATCTGTCGTTAAACGTAACTTCTTCTTCCAGGGTTTTTCCTTCAGCAAGAATGTGCTTGCTTCTTGGCAGGTCCTGGGGCCTGTGGGTTATGGCCCGTCTCATCACTTGCAAACCTTGAACTCATCACCGGGGCAACGGATCTCTAATCCAACTTCCAGCTTCCTAGCATACTAAAAATCCATCCATTTGTATTGTCTCCCTTCCTTCTATTGGCACCAAACTAGGGCATGATTACTCAGACTCATCGTGGAACCTCCATTGATCCATATTTCCAACATCATACCTACTTTATATCCAATAGTAATTCATCTCTTCATCCTCATGGGATATCCCACATACCGAGATAAAACTTATAATTATGAAGTCCATATTCCACTTCGTGGGACATCATTATCCTTTCCAGGGTCAAGCATCCTTACAGGGGAATATTGGCGATCTGTACATGGCACTTCTTCAACTGGGAAACGTAAAACACATCATGAACTCTTGACAGTCCTTCGGGTGACTCCAACTTGTTGGCCACTTCTCCCATACGCTCCAAAACTCGGTATGGTCTTACAAATCTCGGGGCTAACTTTCCCTTAACTACAAATCGTTTAACTCCTCGCAGAGGGGACGAAGACATGCTCTGTCTCCAATCTCATAGACTACCTCCTTGAGTTTTTGAGTCTGCATATCTCCTCTGCCTGGACTGAGCTACCTTCAGTCTATCTCGAATCAACTTAACATTCTCTTCTGACACCTTGATCACATTTGGTGCAAACAACTGAAGGTCTCCAACTTCATCCCACATACTCTTAGGGTATCACACATATCGAGACAAAACTCGTATTCATTTTGTCTGAAATCCACTCAGTGGAGTATCCTTATCTTTTCCAGGGGTCAAGGGTTCTTACAGGGTACTACCACCCTAAAAATGCACAAATTTTCCATAGACCATATTTATCATATCCAAAAAATGGTCAAAATCCTTCTTCATAGAGTAACAACTCATAAAATCCATATCAGTACCAATGATGCTAACTTTATTCACTCTCAATTGATTACAATCTCTCGCTTTTCCATTACATGTCTCAACTCAACTCCTCAAAGAAAAAAAATGCTCTCACTACTACTACTACTATACTTCTCACAGACACCACTAATTATCACAAGTCTCCTCCTTAGGGCATTCTCTGGCAAAGTGCCCTGCTCCATTACAACTAAAACATATTACTTCTGACAAGTATCGAGGTTTCCTTTTTGGGCAACTGTTGAGGTAGTGCCCTGACTCCTTGCACCTGTAACAGGTGATATGACTCAGGTCCCTCCTGGGCTCCAATCGGTTTCTCTTCCTGGACTTTTCCATTCCAATCAAGGCTTCTATTTCCTGTGGGTCATATTCTACTTCCTCTGTTGGGAATTCTACTAGATCCCCATTCAAACAATTTGGAAGATGTGTCCTTCTTCTCCACATGAATAGCAAGACTTAGTGCAGGGTTTACTCGGGTCTTCTTTAGGTGTGTCCTCCACATCTTCCTTCATCACGGGTTCTTCTAAAATTTCCATAAGGGCTCCTTTCTTTACTTCTTTCTTCTGCTGTACGGTTCTTCGTACCATGGGGTAAATGTGACACTGAGTAGGATAGTGGGTAGTCCCTTCACACAAGAAACAAGTAATCTGCCTAGTTGGGCATTCTTCAACTGGGTGACTTCCTTCACGATTAGGGCATTCATCCTTGTGTTCTTTATGGGTGTGTCCTATTTCTCCACAAATCTTGCATGCACAAGGTTTCTTCATATCCTTTCCATAAGGCTTCAACTTCTGGGACACAAGCCGAGACTTTGGCAGAGTCAACTTAAATTCTTTCCAAGTGGTTACTCCTTGCCATCCATTCATGGTTTGGTACATCCTCCACCAAGTAGCAGCACCTCTTTCAAAACACTAAAGAGCATGCTGGGTCATATCATTTCCAACTATAGGGTTATTCTCCATGTGATCCTCCATGTTCTGAATCCATCGGTCCGTATCCAGTTGACTCATCGGTCCAGAAAATTACAAGCTCAACTCCATTCATCCTCTATTGGGTACATGGGTTTTGGGGTGGAACAAGAGAGATAGAGCGAGATGCACACAATAAAAAAAAATAGTTTTGAAAAGACAGATTTTTATTGTGGCTGTCGGAAAACATCAAACAAATGATAGCTCACAATCGTCGCATCTAACGTAAGTGTATAACAGGGGTTTGGTCTTCTAATGGTCAATAAATCTTCAACGTCGCCAAAATCTTCAAGTCTTGTTCGTGCTTCCAATGGCTTCTTCCGATCATGCTTGTCTTCTCAAGTTCTTTTGCTAGATCATCTATGTTGACGCGAAGTCTCTCATGACGTCCTTTATTATTCTGGAATTGCATCCCAAACTTCTGGGTTTCATTATCCTTGGCATGAACCATGTCCTACTGTCCTTCAGTTCCTGACGAATCTCCAGTATCTCGAGGTTTTGCTCCTCCAACTTGGCTACTTTCAGCTTCTAGGTCCTAAGTTCTTCATGAATGCTTCCTTGTCAAATATGGCTTCCTGGAGCTCCATCTTAGAATTCTTAATGTACTACTCCAGATCCTGGTGATACACCGGCTATGGATAAAACTTCATCTTTTGCTGATAGGTGCTCCATCAGCCTTCTACCATCCAATCCTTCCGAAGAAATGCAAGCTTAGCTCAGCTCGGTGACCATAGTATCAGTGGCGATGACATCACGGATAACCGTGTTTCTTCCCTTGTCATTGCCATGAGCTATCTTCCATAGTTGATATCTCCTGCCTTAGGGTTTTCTTGACAAAACTTTGAGTTCTCATGCTCCATGTTCCGGTCTTTCTCCGATACACGTTGATCTCGGGTATTGACAGCTTCAATAGTCTGCCAAGTTCCATAAGGGGTGCCTTCCTAGGTCATACAAATCTGGAAAAATTCTACACGGCCTTCAAATTCTCCTAGTCTTCGAAGTCTTCACCCGTTGTAGTTTCCATTATTATAATGCACGGTAAAATCCTCTTCATTCCGAAATGATCTTACTTGTCCGATATCTTGTACTTTTTGGAGTGGTCTCATCAGTCGAATCTTCGTGGTCAAAAGGGAAAAGGGGTATGGTCTCACTAAAAGGGAATATTTGAATAAGCTCATAAGAGAAGAGAGGTAAAAGATCTTTTGAAAATGAAGTTGTAGAGAAAATCTTTCCTATGGGCTTGCCAATTTCTAGGGTCACGTCCTATAGTCAACATGTGCTCTGATACCATCTTGTAGCGACCCGACCCGAATGGATCAAGTCTCTGTGCTTAAGTGTCATCCCTGGATCGGTATGCTGACACATACAGTACTCGAGGATTTAAAATAGAGGTAAATCACATGTATAAAGTAACGTAAATACTATTACCTAAATCCAATCGGCGGAAGTAACAAGGTTGTGGATTCCCATCAACAGCAACGACAAAGTTGAGTGTAGAAATTGTAACCCTAACGTATCACTTACTCGTCGTAAGAAAATCCTGCAACATGAGACGTTGCAGTCACAAAGGGTCAGTACATTGAATGTACTGGCAAATTCACACCATAGAGAAATGATGAAATATGGCTATCACTACATGCATATATGGCTGGTGGAAAAGCTCTATGGTTAAGGTTTTTGCGAAAAGCCAACTTTTCCCTACTGCAAAGAAATAAATTTTATTTAACTATCATGGTGGTTGTTAAACATTGAGAGTGTAGACACCCGCTCAATCCCAATTAAGCATCATCATTAAAACTCAACAAAATTAATTAAAGTCACATGATGAGATTCACATGATAATCCAAGTACTAGATACTCAAGACGTCCATAACTGGGGACACGGCTAATCCTGATTAGTTTATACACTCTGCAGAGGTTTGCGCACTTTTCCCCACAAGACTCGATCTCCTCCGTTGGGATTCTTGCACTACATGGTGTTTGAGAAACGGATGACCGAGACATAGTCTTTCAGAAGCGCTAGCACCTTACGATCGGGTAAAGCGTTACACCTACTTTCCCCTACATCTGCTAGTCTACCACTGTAAGAGTTCGCACGACTTAATCAACTATGCTAGAGCCCATAGTAGCTTGTGCCTGCACACGGAAGTTTTTAGTATGAATAATCTCATGATCCCTTTGAGCCTGGGTGACGGTCCATAAAGAAAAACAGGCAATCGCTGGAATACCCAGGTGCCTCAATCCACCCAGATGTGTATTTAAGTTGCCACCTTAAGTTGAACCATTAATTAACAATCTCACATCTGTCATGAATACTCTCAAACCCAAACCACGTCTATGCATAGCATAGCAGTATAAGCATAACGTAATAGTAACTCCCAAGGTTTGAATGCAGGGCAATAGGTTCCTACCTCATCAACTACTTCCCAATACCCACATGTTATCAATCCTACTCATGCAATGTTTGAGGGTTGAAACTAATTCATAAAAACTGGGTATGAAAAGGGATATGATCAAAGTGTGAAATTGCCTGCAATGTTGATGAAGATAATTCACACTCAAAACTCTTGATAGTTCTACTCGTCACACTCCGGTCAATCTATCGTAAGCAAGCAATAGAACCACACATAAGCAATCACTCAGAAGATCGGGAGAACGAAGAAGACAGTTCGGAAAACATCAAAACCAAGCAAATAACTCTTGCAACACAAAACAATTTCTAACAGTACCAAAATTATGTGAATTTGGCCTAATCAGAAAGTTTAGGTCAAGAGCTTCAATTTGCAAAAAGAATCAACTAAATCGGAGTTACGAAACTCAAGTTATGAACAAAAGAAGTTTGAATATGAATCTAAACAAATTTCAAAATTTCAAAATTTCAAAAAGTTGACGTGACATGTTCACTAGATAGATAAAAACAAGACGAAGCTATAGGCGTTGGTTTCATCTAATTTGGATGAACGAGTAAAAAGTTATGGCTATTTGAAAAATCAGGGTCAAGCTGTTTTACGGAAGAAAAATAGCTACAGCTAGGGTCTAATGTATAAATACATAGACTAATTGATAATCTAATTATTCTATCGTATTAGTCTAGAAATAATAAACTATGAAAGTATAAAGAAAGATACCTTTATAAGACAGAGAAAAGATGACTTTGGAGAAAGGAGACAATTTCCAAAAGTCGCGCTGGAGAGGAGAAAAATATTTTTATCTAGTCAAACCAAAATATTGATTTAACCCGAATCGGATGATTTTTGGAGGCTGTGGGTCTATATTTATAGGTGGAAAAGAGGTTTAAGGGTCAAAGGGTAGGCAATGTGGGACTAAACGTAGACGAAAATATACGAAACAGAGATGGGAGGTGCGCCATGGGCCAAAAGGCCTTTAGGCGGTTCGGCCGGCCGCGCACGCGGTAATTTTTTTTAGCAATAGAAAAGAAAAGAAAAACTATGGAAAAAAATATCGGGAAGGAATATGGCCGGCTGGGCCTGGCCAT
This sequence comes from Triticum urartu, assembly GCF_003073215.2. Classification (NCBI taxonomy): domain Eukaryota; kingdom Viridiplantae; phylum Streptophyta; class Magnoliopsida; order Poales; family Poaceae; genus Triticum; species Triticum urartu. The sequence continues at coordinate 68,243,803 of NC_053025.1, read as the reverse complement.
ATAGGATAAAGAAAAAGAAAAGATGGGGCGCCCGCTGGTACTATGATGCGCACGTGGGCAACAGTTAGTTTCAGGCGCGCGCGCAGTTTTTGTTATTTGTTTTATTAAAACAGAAAGGGATAAACTGAAAAACGAAAATAAAACTAAAACTTTATATAGGCATATTATATATCAAAATTTTCAGAAAAAGATTTTCTACAAGATGAACATTTTCCTAGCATTAAATAAAATTCACACAAATTCACATAATTCAAAGAGTGCTACTGGTCTAATAAAATCCAATAAAAATCATTAAAATATACCAAAATTAATTCAAATTTATTTCTCTCCAAATTTCTAATGTAGGGAATCATGTTACCCTATTTTCCGTATATTTTATTTTTGGATAAAAATAATTTTAATAAAACCCAAATAACTCCAAATTGAAAATAATTTCAAAAGGATTTTAATTTTTGATCCTTTTAAACTCCCAACTCATATTTCATATAATTTGAAGAAGTCATTTTATCTTCTCTCATGAAAATCATTGAGTTGCTTGAAGTTTCTGAATTAAAAATATTTCCAAATGAAATTCAAATCTTTTCAACACCCTTTTCATTTATTTAAATGGAAGAAGTCATGTCATCTTCTCTCGAGGGTTTTGTATTTGAAAATAATTTGAATTCACGGAGATCAAAATGCAAAAGGTGAAAGTTTGGGAAAGTCCTTTTATTCCCTCTCATTTAACTTCCAAAAAGTTTCGAATTTCACTCAATCAATCACACAACAATCAAACAATCAATCAATCTATCTATTTATTATAACATTCCAAAATTTAGAATTTTGGGATGTTACGTTTCAGGAAGGGTCTATGTCAGAGCGTTGATTCAGCAAACTTCACATACTCAACTACCATTTAGTCTTTCACAATTGCTAACACTCATGTGATATTTATGTGTTCAAAGTTTTAATCAGACACAGAGAAAGATAGGGGCTTATAGATTCGCCTCCCAACCTTTTACCTCAAGGGTAATGTCAACAATAATAGTTCGTGATGCCTTACATCCAATTGGATATACATATCAGGATCTTTCCAACACAATGTGCTTGCCAAAGGATAAAATGTAAAAAGGAAAGGTGAAGATCACCATGACTCTTGCATAAGGTATAAGACAATAATAAAAGATAGACCCTTCGCAGAGGAAAGCAGAGGTTGTCATGCGATTTTATAGTTGGATGCACAAAATCTTAATGCGAAATAACGTCACTTTATATTGCCACTTGTGATAGGGACCTTTATTATGCAGTCTGTCGCTTTTATTGCTTCCTCATCACAAGATCGTATAAAGCTTATTTTCCCCACACTAATAGATCATACATATTTAGAGAGCAATTTTTATTGCATGCACCCATGACAACTTACTTGATGGATCTTACTCAATCCATAGGTAGGTATGGTGGGCTCTCATGGCAATACTGGTTTAGGGGATGTTTGGAAGCACAAGTAGTATTTCTACTTGGTGCAAAGAATTTGTCTAGCATGAGGGGGAAAGGCAAGCTCAACATGTTGAATGATCCATGACAATATACTTTATTTCTGATATAAGAAAATATAACCCATTACATTGTCTTCCTTGTCCAACATCAACCTTTTAACATGTCATATTTTAATGAGTGCTCACAATTACAAAAGATGTCCAAGATAGTATATTTATATGTGAAATCTCTCTTCCCTCAATATTCTTTCATGAATTGTTCAAGTGACCAAAATAATGTTTGCTAACCTTCAATAAATTTACCACCTCTACTTCTTGTATGTGAAGTCATTACTCCCCATGGGATAAGCGTATGAAACATATATAATTTCAGATTTATTATATTCAATTCATTCAACCATTTACTCATAGGATATATGTGAAGCACGTGAATGAATAACAAACTACTCCAAAAGATATAAGTGAAGATCAATGAGTAGTTAAATAATTATTTAGCTATGTGAAGACTCTCCCAATTAATAATTTCAGCTCTTGATACTTTATTCAAACAGCAAGCAAAACAAAATAAAATGACATCTAAGAATAGCAATCATCATGTGAAGAAGCAAAAACTTAGGATCGACCGATACTAACCGATAGTTGTTTAAGAAGAAAGGTGGGATGCCAACCGGGGCATCCCCAAGCTTAGACGCTTGAGACTTCTTGAAATTTTATCTTGGGATGCCTTGGGCATCCCCAAGCTTGAGCTATTGTGTCTCCTTAATTCCTCTCATATCACGGTCTCCCTAAATCTCAAAAGCTTCAGGCACACAAAACTCAACAAGGACTCGTGAGATAAGTTAGTATAAACCAGTGCAAAAACCTTATCATACTCTTCTATAGTGAATCACTAAAATTATTAATCAACATTTCATACTAAATGCCTCTGCATATTTAATAGTCCTATCCTCAAGCATAATCATTAAACAAGCAAACATATGCAAACAATGCAAACATAACAACAATCTTCCTAAACAGGACAGTCTGTGAAGAATACAGCAATATCCATACTTACCTAGCTTCAAAAATTATGAAAGAAAATTCCCACTGTAGTAAATTTATCAGAGATTATTATGCAAAAGGTTTCAACATTTTATCATATTCTGACTTTTCTAGGGAATTTTTGCAACAGTGGTAAACTTTCTGTTTTCAAACAGCAACATGCAGACTTGTAAAATAGGCATAGTAAAGGCCATCAATGCCACTTTTATTGAAATAAAAGATGCAAAACATTGTTCTAAATAACAGAAAGCAAATACTAACAAAATAAATTGACGCTTCAAGCAAAACACATATCATGTGGTGAATAAAAATATAGCTCCAAGTAAAGTTACCAATGAACGAAGACGAAAGAGGGGATGCCTTCCAGGGCATCCCCAAGCTTAGGATCTTGGTTGTCCTTGAATATTACCTTGGGGTGCCTTGGGAATCCCAATCTTAATCTCTTGCCACTCCTTATTCCATAGTCCATCGAATCTTTACCCAAAACATGAAAACTTCACAACACAAAACTTAACAGAAAACTAGTGAGCTCTGTTAATAAAAGAAAACAAACAGCCACTTCAAGATACTGTAATGAACCCATTATTTATTTATATTGGTGCTAAACCTACTGTATTCCAACTATTATATGGTTCATAAACTCTATTACTAGCCATAGATTCATCAAAATAAGCAAACAACACACGAAAAACAGAATCTGTCAAAAACAGAATAGTCTGTAGTAATCTGTAGGTTTCGAATACTTCTGGAACCCCAAAAATTCTGAAATAACTTGCTGGACGTGAGGAATTTACCTATTAATCATATTCAGAAAGAATTAACTAAATAGCACTCTCCATTAAAAAATTGCAGAAAATCTCATGAGCGCTAAAGTTTATGTTTTTTTTACAGCAAGATCACAAAGACTTTCCCCAAGTCTTCCCAAAGGTTCTACTTGGCACAAACACTAATTAAAAGCATAAAACCACATCTAAACAGAGGATAGATGAATTATTTATTACTAAACAGGAGCAAAAGGCAAAGAACAAAAAGAAAATTGGGTTGCCTCCCAACAAGCGCTATCGTTTAACGCCCCTAGCTAGGCATGATGATTTCAATGGTGCTCACATAAAAGATAAGAATTGAAGCATAAAGAGAGTATCATGAAGAATATGGCTAGCACATTTAAGTCTAACGCACTTCCTATGCATGGGGATTTTGTGAGCAAACAACTTATGGGAACAATATTCAACTAGCATACGAAAGTAAAACAAGCATAACTTCAAGATTTTAAGCACATATACAGAGGAAACTTGATATTATTGCAATTCCTACAAGAATATGTTCCTCCCTCATAATAATTTTAAGTAGCATCATGAATGAATTCAACAATATAACCATCACATAAAGCATTCTTTTCATGATCTACAAGCATAGAATTTTTATTACTCTCCACATAAGCAAATTTCTTCTCATGAATAGTAGTGGGAGCAAGCTCAACAAAATAACTATCATGTGAGGCATAATCCAATTGAAAGTTAAAACCATGATGACAGGTTTCATGGATATCATTATTCTTTATAGCAGACAAGTCATCACAATAATAATCATAGATAGCAACTTTGTTCTCATAATCAATTGGAACCTCTTCCGAAATAGTGGAGTCATCACTAAATAAAGTCATGACATCTCCAAATCCACTTTCATAATTATCACAATAAGATTCAACATCCTCCAAAATAGTGGGATCATCACTTCCTAAAGTTGACACTCTTCCAAACCCACTTTCATTAATATAATCATCATAAATAGGAGGCATGCTATCATCATAATAAATTTGCTCATCAAAACTTGGGAGACAAAAAATATCATCTTCATCAAACATAGCATCCCCAAGCTTGTGGCTTTGCATATCATTAGCATCATGGATATTCAAGGAATTCATACTAACAACATTGCAATCATGCTCATCATTCAAATATTTAGTGCCAAATATTTTAATACATTCTTCTTCTAATACTTTGGCACAATTATCAGAATCCTTATTTTCATGAAAGATATTAAAAAGATGAAGCATATGAGGTATCCTTAATTCCATTTTTTGTAGTTTTCTTTTATAGACTAAACTAGTGACAAAACAAGAAACTAAAAGATTCGATTGCAAGATCTAAAGATATACCTTCAAGCGCTAACCTCCCCAGCAACGGCGCCAGAAAAGAGCTTGATGTCTACTACACAACCTTCTTCTTGTAGACGTTGTTGGGCCTCCAAGTGCAGAGGTTTGTAGGAGAGTAGCAAATTTCCCTCAAGTGGATGACTTAAGGTTTATCAATCCATGGGAGGCGTAGTATGAAGATGGTCTCTCTCAAACAACCCTGCAACCAAATAACAAAGAGTCTCTTGTGTCCCCAACACACCCAATACAATGGCAAATTGTATAGGTGCACTAGTTCGGCGAAGAGATGGTGATACAAGTGCAATATGGATAGTAGATAATGGTTTTTGTAATCTGAAAATATAAAAACAGCAAGGTAACTAATGATAAAAGTGAGCACAAACGGTATTGCAATGCGTTGAAACAAGGCATAGGGTTCATACTTTCACTAGTGCAAGTTCTCTCAACAATAATAACATAATTGGATCACATAACAATCCCTCAACATGCAACAAAGAGTCACTCCAAAGTCACTAATAGCGGAGAACAAATGAAGAGATTATTGTAGGGTACGAAACGACCTCAAAGTTATAATTTCTGATCAATCTATTCAAGAGTTCGTACTAGAATAACACCTTAAGACGCAAATCAACCAAAACCCTAATGTCACCTAGATACTCCAATGTTACCTCAAGTATCCGTGGGTATGATTATACGATATGCATCACACAATCTCAGATTCATCTATTCAACCAACACAAAGAACTTCAAAGAGTGCCCCAAAGTTTCTGCCAGAGAGTCAAGAAGAAAACGTGTGCCAACCCCTATGCATAAGTTCACGAGGTCACGGAACTCGCAAGTTGATCACCAAAACATACATCAAGTGGATCACGTGATATCCCATTGTCACCACAGATAAGCACATGCAAGACATACATCAAGTGTTTTCAAATCCTTAAAGACTCAATCCGATAAGATAACTTCAAAGGGAAAACTCAATTCATCACAAGAGAGTAGAGGGGGAGAAACATCATAAGATCCAAAATATAATAGCAAAGCTCGCAATACATCAAGATCGTGCCGACTCAAGAACATGAGAGAGAGATCAAACACATAGCTATTGGTACATACCCTCAGCCCCGAGGATGAACTACTCCCTCCTCGTCATGGAGAGTGTCGGGATGATGAAGATGGCCACCAAAGAGGGATTCCCCCCTCCGATAGGGTGCCGGAACGGGTCTAGATTGGTTTTCGGTGGCTACGGAGGCTTCTGGTGGCGGAACTCCCGATCTATCCCGCCCCTCAATGTTTTTAGGGTATATGGATATATATATATATATAGGTGAAAGAAGTCGGTTAAGGGAGCCAGAGTGGCTCATGAGGGTCGAGGGCGCGCCCAGGGGGGTAGGGTGCGCCTCCCTGCCTCGTGGCTTCCTCGAAGCTTCCCTGACGTCTACTCCAAGTCTCCTGGATTGCTTCCGTTCCAAAAATAACCCTCCCAAAGGTTTCATTCCGTTTGGGCTACATTTGATATTCCTTTTCTTCGAAACACTGAAATAGGCAAGAAAACAACAATTTGGGCTGGGCCTCGGGCTAATAGGTTAGTCCCAAAAACAATATAAAAGTGTTTAGTAAAGCCCATAAACATCCAAAACAGATAATAGAATAGCATGAATACTTCATAAATTATAGATACGTTGGAGACGTATCAAGCCCAAGCACGCCTTGGACCTGGGGGCTACTGTCGGCGTCCTGGGAACGGGGGTCCCCAGACTTGCTTGCCTGCGGCCCACGACGCGGCTCCACCAGCGGCCCTGTATGGCCCATCTTCACCAGCAAACACTCAAGACCCTCGCGAGGGTCCAAGCCTCACGAGGCGGACGACACAAGACCTCCTCGGGGGCGGCCTCACCAGGCTGGCTCGCGAGGGGTGGAAAGATCAAGGCAAGGAGCACCTCGCAAGGTTCCTGTGATGCAAGCCATGACGACCAAGGCCAGGCAGGCGCCAACGCGCAGTGTCCTCATTTCCCCTTTGGTGCTAAAGAAGCAAGCACAGGTGTGGAGTCCCGAGGTGTAGAGCAAAGGTTTCCATATCGGTGCAACGAGACCAAGGCCAGCAGGACGACGGGACGGAGGTTGTCGGGGATATACCCCGCGGTGTAAACCTGCCGGAAGTTAACCCGGCCGAACTTGACGGTTTATCTGAAGACCACGCTGACACTTGGCGAGTTACTAGCGACCCGCCCTGACCTGGCGGTTTACAAGCAACCCACCTTGGTCATTATGACTCACTGGTGATCCGGCGTGCAGGATCGACGGATGACAAGTCCCAAAGCCCAGAAGGTCGGTTCACATTTAACGGTGGGCCGGTTTAAGAGGAAAGGCATGTGGTACATTATCTTACAAGGAGCTAAGACCTGGACTTATATCCGGTTTGTATTAGAGATAGACTAGTCCTAATCCTAATAGGACTCCACATGTAAACCGCCCCTTCAACATATATAAGGAGGGGCAGGGCTCCCCAAAAGGGGGAAGATTCACAAGTTCCACAAGTTGGACAAGTTAGGTTTAGACAATAGCTCTCGAAATAGAGCACTCTTGTAACCGTGATCATCATCATCAATATCAATGAAGCAGGATGTAGGCTTTTACCTCCACCGTGAGGGGCCGAACCTGGGTCAAACATCGTGTCTCTCGTCCCGCTCAACCCCTCTCAAGCTACCACATAGATGCGTTGGCCTCGCGACTAAGTCTTGACACTAAGGACATCTGCCGTGACAACTCCACGACAGTTGGTGCCCACCGTGGGGCCTGCGCACGGTGGTGTTGGGTTCTTGAAGGGATTTATCTAAAAGGATCGAGAAGTTCGCAATTTTCTGGATGAAAAAGAAGTCGACGTAGAAGACAACATCATCAACAAACAGTCAGAGCGACGTATACAAAATTTAAAGATCAAAGGAGAAAATTAGGGTCATGTTTATGCGCCAGCGCATACCACCAGATGATCCATCGGGGCTGGATTAATTTCTGTTGTCGCTAAGGGTCGAAATCTTGCATCTGAAATCAATCGACACGACGTGAAACTCACCGAGACCGAAAGACTTTGGCGGTTCTGTCGTCCATGTCCAAACCCAACTCGGAGCATCATTATTGCATGGCGTGGCACCCTAGGTTTGCTGCCAGCTTTTTCAAAAGGACCAAGTGCTACTAGTACAAGTTGGATGTGAGAAACAATCATCCGGGCGCTCGCATCAAGTCCCAAGGCGTATTAGTGTACGCTGTTGCTGCTACGTCCACGAGCATGGAGCAAAGATAGAAGGAAAGGTACTACTTCAAGTAGTAGTGCACGTGAAGCAGATACGTCACCACAGTGGTCAACGGCCGCCGCTGCTTTAACATGCAGCCGGCTTACGCTGTCTCCGCCGGCGGGCTGACTCACCTCGTCTCTGTGTTGAGCCCTTTGCTGCGCGATGAGCCGCTTCCGCTACGGCCAGCGTTAAGTCACCGCTCGCCGAGGGCCGGCCCTTGTTCAGCAGTACTGCACACCCAGCCACATCAAAATCGTCTTCGCTGCTCCACCTCCCGCCGTGCTTTACTCCCAAATTTATTGATGGATATTACATATGGATCATCTGCCATACGAACAAATCAGGTGCTATTTTTCTAAACTTTTACTGGTACAACTAAGTATCATCCAAAGCTTTTTCCACGATATGCTATGCTATACATAGGTCAACGGACTCATGTCCAAGGTATGATCCGGTCCTCATGCGCCGGCATCGGAGGCGACGTATACATCTGCACCGCCCGTGCCGAGTGCTTAAAGACCTGGAGAACAACCCGGAGATTTTCTGCTTGAACCGCCGAGACCATATTGAGTTGCCGACCAGTCTAAATCGCCTTTGTCGCGATGAACGGATCATCCGTTCGAACAAAAAAAATGAGGTGATGTCCGTCCGGTTTGTTTTCATAGCACATATTAATTTTTGTGTGAACAATTACTTTGGCATATGGTATTTTTTGACGCAGGACAACTGTTCATTACAAATGAGGCGTTATATTACGGGCACGGAGCACGCGCTAGCAACGTTCTGCACTGGCGTTTCGTCCGTGTTATACCGCCCATTGAATGAACGTGAGCAAATCGCCGTCCCTATGGCCCGGTTTACATAAGCTTGTCGGGACCGCACCCGCGATTAACTCGCCCGACTGTGCCGGTTTACGACACCGGTGCCGATTTTCCCCATCCACACCGGTTTACAATGCCGCGGCCGACTCATTTGTCCGAACCGCCTTTGATGCTGCGGTCGTCTTTGTCGTTCGTCTCTTGCGGCCTGGTCTACATCAACATACCGGGTCACACCTGTCTGCATGAGCTGTTTGTTGAATATAAAGCAATCACTGCTTGGGTAGCCCGGTTTTCTTTCAACAAATTGGAGGCAAATTATCATATACTATCGACCGCCGTCTGCACTGGATGGCTCAATGGGCAGGCGCACAAGTCGCCACCACTACAGTTTGGTTAAACTTCAAATCGCCAGTTAGAAGGAACCATTGGCCGAGTTGTTGACACGGCTTATACAGATCATTTATAACCCACCGCAGTCACCTCAACCTTCTGTGGATTCATATCACATTATCAACACCAATGATATACAAGTTATGCCGGTTTATATCACGGTCAAATCTGGAGAATCTCAAGCCAACTCCTCGAGTCACCTTGAGACTTGGGGGCTACAATGATATGACTTAGCAAATGTTGCCGGTTTTTAGTGAAGTCAAGAACCCCAATACATTGGAGGGAAAGATAACCCGGTCCCGGATTCACATCGTGCTGTCAGAAGATTTCCGGATTAGAAAGTATATGACAGTTACAAAGTCCCGGCTCAATGAAGAAGTTTCAGGTCATTAGAAAAGGATTCCGGTTTACAATCCGGTACAAGGGAAAGATGTCTCCCACAAAGCTTTGTAGGTTTCAATATCCGGTTCAAGAAGAATTTATCTCTTGCAAAAAGTTAAAAATTGCCAAAGAAGACCAGTTGCCATGATGCGCGGTTCAAACATGGGTATCCCGCCTTACTGGCCTGACATATTATTGATCACATGGGGGCTTCTGCTTTATAAAGCAGGGTCTCTGTTCTTTTACATCATGTGTGGTTACACGGAGTTGTTATAAAGCGGCCTCCGGTTGACCCCTTGAGTTCGCTTTTTAAAAGCATCATGTTATATCACTTGGAGGATTGGTCGTGTCCGAACCAATACCATACCTCTTGATAGGCGAGAGCCACCAGATCACTTGGGGACTTGGTCACGTCTGAACCACTCATGCCTCTTGATCGGCCTAAGGCCACAGAATCACTTGGGGGCTTGGTCGAACCCGAACCATCGCCATGCCACTTGGTCGGCATAACTGCAACGGTTTCATTTGGGGACCTGGCTGACTAGAACCATAGTTACACCTAACGGGAGCTTGGTCGTGTTCGGCCATGGTAACGCCATTTGATCAACTCAAATAAATCTTTTTTGCAAATGGTTTTGTCATTGCTTTTGCTTCGCACTTTTCTTTGAAAGATTTTGCTTTCTTTTTATTGCGTTTTTAAACCGACAAAGTTTTCAACCAATCAATTGACGGAACACAGTTCACGTCAATCCGGAGACTATTTGCCCGGTTTGATCCTTGTTGTTATCATCCTCTTATGGAGTAAAACGGTGTTTATCACAACCCGGCACGGTTTTATCATAAACCGGCACAATATGGAAGGAGTTATCAGTACTCAAGATTTGGGTTATCACCCTTATTACAAAACGTTGGTAAAACCAACGATGTGATTCAATGTCACAGGTATGATATATTTCATATTTGATTATTCTAAATGCAGCCTTGGTTATAAACCCAGGTTATATGTTGGGCATTATGACCCGTCCGGCGGTAAACCGCCAGGACACTTTAAACTTGTTGTATGCAGAAACAGGTTGAATAAAGCATGATCACCGGTGTTTATTAAACCGGTAGTATGATCCGGTGTTTATTAAACCGGCCTGGCTTTGGACAATAAGTTGCTAGTATATATTTGGATTGCGCCATTGGAATCATGCGCTTATAAATCATTGGGTTATATTATTCAAATAGCCAAACTTGGCTGAAATTTCATTATGATATTGAATGAATAAGGTTTTCATACCGGGTTATATTATCTTGAATAGCCAACATGGCTGGATTTTTATTATTAAGGTTTTCAAAGTCGCTATAGCGCAGTGTCTACTATTTTATCAAAGGATATTATTTATTCTACAATGGAAGGAATAGTCCCGAGTCGCTGAGTCGCTGCAGGCTTATAACCCGGCACTTGGGGGCTACATTATTCAAATCGAGATTACATGCAAGTCTCATGTCGCTGCAAGCATGCATCATGACACTTGGGGGCTAATGCAAAGTCATTTTTACTAGTCTTATTGAAGACCCGACTCATCATATTATAATGAGCCGGCCCATGAGGGCTACCAATTGCTCCTGTCAACAATTCAAGGTACACAAGTTTTCGTCCATAATATTGAAGGATTCATTGCTCAGTTGGTAAAGCACAAAACTCTTAACCTTGTGGACGTGGGTTCAAGCCCTACGATGGAAGCTACATTATAAGATGTTATTTTCATTGAAGTATATATCAAGTCCCGGTTCAGTATTATCTTACTAAGCCGGCCCTTGGGGGCTACACATCACTGCTCAAGTCTACATGATTATATTTATAAAGTCCCTGCTAATTATTGCATAATGACCCGGCACTTGGGGGCTACATATATGGAGTATTCAGTTTATATGATTGAGATAAACAAACCGGATTTCTTCAAGGTTGAAACACTTATTGGAGCAAGTCTTAAGTTGTCACTATGTTCTCCTCTTAAGACTTGGGGGCTACAGGTATTATGCATATAAAGGAGGAACATCTTCATTTTATCAGCTTTGAGCAAATCAGGAAGATCAATTACATGACCCGGTGTCGACAACAATTATGACCCGGCGCCATCAATATTTATAAACCGACCATTTTGGTAATATTAAACCGGCAAGTTTTATATCTTCAAACCGGCTGAATATCAGATAAGTATTTTCAGACCCATATTTCTTAAACCGGCGAAGCTGAGTCAAAGGAGTTATTCTTCACAATATTTCTCGGTGCCAAGCCAATGTCGGCAAATTGATTATGAAGCTGGTCTATTGACCCGGATTTCCCAGAAGGAGGAAATAACAAGGACTTAAGGATGATCAGGTACCGGTTTACAAAAATTATTAACCCGGAGCATAACCTGTCAAATTTGTTCTTGTATTTATTTTGCAGCATAAGTTTACCATGAAAACGTGTGCCAACCCCTATGCATAAGTTCACGAGGTCACAGAACTCGCAAGTTGATCACCAAAACATACATCAAGTGGATCACGTGATATCCCATTGTCACCACAGATAAGCACATGCAAGACATACATCAAGTGTTTTCAAATCCTTAAAGACTCAATCCGATAAGATAACTTCAAAGGGAAAACTCAATTCATCACGAGAGAGTAGAGGGGGAGAAACATCATAAGATCCAAAATATAATAGCAAAGCTCGCAATACATCAAGATCGTGCCGACTCAAGAACATGAGAGAGAGATCAAACACATAGCTATTGGTACATACCCTCAGCCCCGAGGATGAACTACTCCCTCCTCGTCATGGAGAGTGTCGGGATGATGAAGATGGCCACCAAAGAGGGATTCCCCCCTCCGATAGGGTGCCGGAACGGGTCTAGATTGGTTTTCGGTGGCTACGGAGGCTTCTGGTGGCGGAACTCCCGATCTATTCTACCCCTCGATGTTTTTACGGTATATGGATATATATATATATATATAGGTGAAAGAAGTCGGTCAAGGGAGCCAGAGTGGCCCATGAGGGTCGAGGGCGCGCCCAGGGGGGTAGGGTGCGCCTCCCTGCCTCGTGGCTTCCTCGAAGCTTCCCTGACGTCTACTCCAAGTCTCCTGGATTGCTTCCGTTCCAAAAATAACCCTCCCAAAGGTTTCATTCCGTTTGGGCTACATTTGATATTCCTTTTCTTCGAAACACTGAAATAGGCAAGAAAACAACAATTTGGGCTGGGCCTCGGGCTAATAGGTTAGTCCCAAAAACAATATAAAAGTGTTTAGTAAAGCCCATAAACATCCAAAACAGATAATAGAATAGCATGAATACTTCATAAATTATAGATACCTTGGAGACGTATCAAGCCCAAGCACGCCTTGGACCTGGGGGCTACTGTCGGCGTCCTGGGAACGGGGGTCCCCAGACTTGCTTGCCTGCGGCCCACGACGCGGCTCCACCAGCGGCCCTGTATGGCCCATCTTCACCAGCAAACACTCAAGACCCTCGCGAGGGTCCAAGCCTCACGAGGCGGACGACACAAGACCTCCTCGGGGGCGGCCTCACCAGGCTGGCTCGCGAGGGGCGGAAAGATCAAGGCAAGGAGCACCTCGCAAGGTTCCTGTGATGCAAGCCATGACGACCAAGGCCAGGCGGGCGCCAGCGCGCAGTGTCCTCATTTCCCCTTTGGTGCTAAAGAAGCAAGCACAGGTGTGGAGTCCCGAGGAGTAGAGCAAAGGTTTCCGTATGGTGCAACGAGACCAAGGCCAGCAGGACGACGGGACGGAGGTTGTCGGGGATATACCCCGCGGTGTAAACCTGCCGGAAGTTAACCCAGCCGAACTTGACAGTTTATCTGAAGACCACGCTGACACTTGGCGAGTTACTAGCGACCCACCCTGACCTGGCGGTTTACAAGCAACCCACCTTGGTCATTATGACTCACTGGTGATCCGGCATGCAGGATCGACGGATGACAAGTCCCAAAGCCCAGAAGGTCGGTTCACGTTTAACGGTGGGCCGGTTTAAGAGGAAAGGCATGTGGAACATTATCTTACAAGGAGCTAAGACCTGGACTTATATCCGGTTTGTATTAGAGATAGACTAGTCCTAATCCTAATAGGACTCCACATGTAAACCGCCCCTTCAACATATATAAGGTGGGGCAGGGCTCCCCAAAAGGGGGAAGATTCACAAGTTCCACAAGTTGGACAAGTTAGGTTTGGACAATAGCTCTCGAAATAGAGCACTCTTGTAACCGTGATCATCATCATCAATATCAATGAAGCAGGATGTAGGCTTTTACCTCCACCGTGAGGGGATGAACCTGGGTAAAACATCGTGTCTCTCGTCCCGCTCAACCCCTCTCAAGCTACCACATAGATGCGTTGGCCTCGCGACTAAGTCCTGACACTAAGGACATCTGCCGTGACAACTCCACGACAGAGGTCACCGTGGAGCCCAAGACAACATCATCACCAGAGCCTTTGGCATGCGAATACCATCCTTTGTCAGGATAGCTTGTACTTGTTGTCCCCCTTCAAACTGGCCGTTGTGGGATCCCTTCCTGCCTAATATTTGGGAAGAGGACCTAGGACTCTATAAATAGGACTAGCCACCACCGTAGGGAGGAATCTCATCCTGGACTGGATCCATTCCACCAAGGCCACCAGACAAGCTCACCAAGCAGAAGAACACCTCTCCTCAGGAGGCTGTTCTTCCCTTGTAACTACTCATCCTCAGCCCCAGAGGCAATCCACCACACCACATTGGAGTAGGTGTTGGAAATATGCCCTAGAGGCAATAATAAATTAGTTATTATTATATCTCCTTGTTAATGATAATCGTTTATTATCCATGCTAGAATTGTATTGATAGGAAACTCAGATACATGTGTGGATACATAGACAACACCATGTCCCTAGTAAGCCTCTAGTTGACTAGCTCGTTGATCAATAGATGGTTACGGTTTCCTGACCATGGACATTGGATGTCATTGATAACGGGATCACATCATTAGGAGAATGATGTGATGGACAAATACCCAATCCTAAGCCTAGCACAAGATCATGTAGTTCGTATGCTAAAGCTTTTCTAATGTCAAGTATCATTTCCTTAGACCATGAGATTGTGCAACTCCCGGATACCGTAGGAGTGCTTTGGGTGTGCCAAACGTCACAATGTAACTGGGTGGCTATAAAGGTACACTACAGGTATCTCCGAAAGTGTCTGTTGGGTTGGCACGAATCGAGACTGGGATTTGTCACTCCGTGTAAACGGAGAGGTATCTCTAGGCCCACTCGGGTGGACATCATCATAATGTGCACAATGTGATCAAGGAGTTGATCACGGGATCATGTGTTACGAAACGAGTAAAGAGACTTGCCGGTAACAAGATTGAACAAGGTATCGGGATACCGATAATCGAATCTCGGGCAAGTATCGTACCGCTAGACAAAGGGAATTGTATACGGGATTGATTAAGTCCTTGACATCATGGTTCATCCGATGAGATCATCGTGGAACATGTGGGAGCCAACATGGGTATCCAGATCCCTCTGTTGGTTATTGACCGGAGAGTCATCTCGGTCATGTCTGCATGTCTCCCGAACCCGTAGGGTCTACACACTTAAGGTTCGGTGACGCTAGGGTTATAGAGATATTAGTATGCAGTAACTCGAAAGTTGTTCGGAGTCCCGGATGAGATCCCGGACGTCACGAGGAGTTCCGGAATGGTCCGGAGGTAAAGAATTATATATAGGAAGTGCTATTTCGGCCATCGGGACAAGTTTCGGGGTCACTGGTATTGTACCGGGACCACCGGAAGGGTCCCGGGGGTCCACCGGGTGGGGCCACCTGCCCCGGGGGGCCACATGGGCTGTAGGGGGTGCGCCTTGGCCTATATGGGCCAAGGGCACCAGCCCCAAGAGGCCCATGGGCCAAGAGAAGAGGGAAAGGAAGAGTCCTAAAGGGGGAAGGCACCTCCTAGGTGCCTTGGGGAGGAGGGACTCCTCCCTGGCCGCACCCTTCCTTGGAGGAAGGGTCAAAGGCTGCGCCCCCCTCTCCCTTGGCCCTATATATAGTGGGGGAAAGGGAGGGCAGCAAAACCTAAGCCCTGGCGCCTCCCTCTCCCTCCCATGACACATCTCCCTCCTCCCGCAGCGCTTGGCGAAGCCCTGTTCGAATCCCGCTACTTCCACCACCACGCCGTCGTGCTGCTGGATCTCCATCAACCTCTCCTCCCCCTTGCTGGATCAAGAAGGAGGAGACGTCGCTGCTCCGTACGTGTGTTGAATGCGGAGGTGCCGTCCGTTCGGCGCTAGGATCATCGGTGATTTGGATCACGACGAGTACGACTCCATCAACCCCGTTCTCTTGAACGCTTCCGCGCGTGATCTACAAGAGTATGTAGATCCACTCCTCCCTCGTTGCTAGATGACTCCATAGATAGATCTTGGTGACACGTAGGAAAATTTTGAATTTATGCTACGTTCCCCAACAGTGGTATCAGAGCCAGGTTTATTGCGTAGATTCTATGCACGAGTAGAACACAAAGTAGTTGTGGGCGTTGATTTTGTTCAATATGCTTACCGTTACTAGTCCGATCTTGATTCGGTGGCATTGTGGGATGAAGCGGCCCGGACCGACCTTACACGTACTCTTACGTGAGACTGGTTCCACCGACTGACATGCACTAGTTGCATAAGGTGGCTAGCGGGTGTCTGTCTCTCCCACTTTAGTCGGATCGGATTCGATGAAAAGCGTCCTTATGAAGGGTAAATAGCAATTGGCATATCACGTTGTGGTTTTTGCGTAGGTAAGAAACGTTCTTGCTAGAAACCCATAGCAGCCACATAAAACATGCAAACAACAATTAGAGGACGTCTAACTTGTTTTTGCAGGGTATGCTATGTGATGTGATATGGCCAAAAGGATGTGATGAATGATATATGTGATGTATGAGATTGATCATGTTCTTGTAAAAGGAATTACGACTTGCATGTCGATGAGTATGACAACCGGCAGGAGCCATAGGAGTTGTCTTAATTTATTTATGACCTGCGTGTCAACATAAACGTCATGTAATTACTTTACTTTATTGCTAACCGTTAGCTGTAGTAGTAGAAGTAATAGTTGACGAGACAACTTCATGAAGACACGATGATAGAGATCATGATGATGGAGATCATGGTGTCATGCCGGTGACGATGATGATCATGGAGCCCCGAAGATGGAGATCAAGAGGAGCAAAGTGATGATGGCCATATCATGTCACTATCTGATTGCATGTGATGTTTATCATGTTTATGCATCTTGTTTACTTAGAACGAGGTAGTAAATAATATGATACCTCATAATAATTTCAAGAAAGTGTTCCCCCTAATTGTGCACCGTTGCGACAGTTTGTTGTTTCAAAGCACCACGTGATGATCGGGTGTTAGATTCTAACGTTCACATACAACGGGTGTAAGACAGATTTACACACGCGAAACACTTAGGTTGACTTGACGAGCCTAGCATGTACAGACATGGCCTCGGAACACAAGAGACCGAAAGGTCGAGCATGAGTCGTATGGTAGATACGATCAACATGAAGATGTTCACCTATGATGACTAGTCTGTCTCACGTGATGATCGGACATGGCCTAGTTGACTCGGATCATGTAATCACTTAGATGACTAGAGGGATGTCTATCTGAGTGGGAGTTCACAAGATGAACTTAATTATCCTGAACGTAGTCAAAAGGTCTTCGCAAATTATGTCGTAGCTCGCGCTTCAGTTCTACTGTTTAGTTATGTTCCTAGAGAAAATTTAGTTGAAAGTTGATAGTAGCAATTATGCGGACTAGGTCCGTAAACTGAGGATTGTCCTCATTGCTTCATAGAAGGCTTATGTCCTTAATGCACTGATCAGTGTGCTAAACCTCGAACGTCGTCTGTAGATGTTGGGAACATCTGACATACAAATTTTGATAACTACGTGATAGTTCAGTTAAACGGTTTAGAGTTGAGGCACCGAAGACGTTTTGAAACGTCGCGAAACATATGAGATGTTTCGAGGGCTGAAATTGGGATTTCAGGCTCGTGCCCACGTCAAGAGGTATAAGACCTCCGATGATTTTCTTAGCCTGCAAACTAAGGGAGAAAAGCTCAATTGTTGAGCTTGTGCTCAGATTGTCCGAGTACAACAATCATTCGAATCGAGTGGGAGTTGATCTTCCAGATGAGATAGTGATGTTTCTCCGAAGTCATTACCACCAAGCTGCTGGAGCTTCGTGATGAACTATAATATATCAGGGACATATATGATGATCCTTGAGATATTCGCGATGTTTGACACCACAAAAGTAGAAATCAAGAAGGAGCATCAATTGTTGATGGTTAGTGAAACCACTAGTTTCAAGAAGGGCAAGGGCAAGAAGGGATACTTCATGAAACAGCAATTCAGCTGCTGCTCCAGTGAAGAAACCCAAGGTTGAACCGAAACCCGAGACTAAGTTCTTCTGTAATAAGAGGAACAGCCACTGGAGCAGAATTACCCTAGATACTTGGTAGATGAGAAGGCTGGCAAAGTCAATAGAAATATATTGGATATACATTGTGTTAATGTGTACTTTACTAGTAATCCTAGTAGCACCAGGGTATTAGATACCGGTTCGGTTGCTAAGTGTTAGTAACTCAAAATAAAAGCTACGGAATAAATGGAGACTGGCTAAAGGTGAGATGACGATATGTGTTGGAAGTATTTCCAAGGTTGATCAAATATCGTACGCTCCCTCTACCATCGAGATTGGTGTTTGCGTTGAGCATAGACATGATTGGATTATGTCTATCGCAATACGATTATTCATTTAAAGAGAATAATGGTTACTCTTTTTATTTGAATAATACCTTCAATGGTCTTACACCTGAAATGAATGGTTTATTGAATCTCGATCGTAGTGATACACATGTTCATGCCAAAAGATATAAGATAGTAATGATAGTACCACCTACTTGTGGCACTGCCACTTGAGTCATATTGGAATAAAAGGCATGAAGAAGCTCCATGTTGATGGATCTTTGGACTCACTCGTTTTTGAAAAAAAGATTGAGACATGCGAACCATGTCTATTGGCATATATGCATGAAGAAACTCCATGAAGATGGATCGTTTGGACTCACTTGATTTTGAATCACTTGAGACATGCAAATCATACCACATGGGCAAGATGACTGAAAGCCTCGTTTTCACTAAAATGGAACTAGAAAGCAACTTGTTGGAAGTAATACATTTTGACGTGTGCAATCCAATGAGTGCTGAGGTGTGTAGTGGATATCGTTATGTTCTTACTTCACAGATGATTTGAGTAGATGTTGAGTACATTTACTTGATAAATCACGAGTCTGAATTATTGAAAGGTTCAAGTAATTTCAGGGTGAAGTTGAAAGATCGTCGTGACAAGAGGATAAAATATCTATGATATGATCATAGAGATGAATATCTGAATTATGAGTTTGGCATAGAATTAAGACATTGTGGAAATTGTTTCACAACTAATACAGCCTGGAACACCATAGTGTGATGGTGTGTCCGAACATCATAACTGCACCCTATTGGATATGATGCATACCATGATGTCTCTTATCGAATTACCACGATAGTTTATGGGTTAGGCATTAGAGACAACCACATTCACTTTAAATAGGGCACCACGTAATTCCGATGAGATGACACCGTATGAACTATGGTTTAGAGAACCCTAAGCTGTCATTTCTTAAAAGTTTGGGGCTGCGACGCTTATGTGAAAAAGTTTCAGGCTGATAAGCTCGAACCCAAAGCGGATAAATGCATCTTCATAGGACACCCAAAACAGTTAGGTATACCTCCTGTCTCAGATCCGAAAGCAATAAGGGATTGTTTCTAGAATCGGGTCCTTTCTCGAGGAAAAGTTTCTCTCAAAAGAATTGAGTGGGAGGATGGTGGAGACTTGATGAGGTTATTGAACCGTCTCTTCAACTAGTGTGTGGCAGGGCACAGGAGTTGTTCCTGTGGCACCTACACCAATTGAAGTGGAAGCTTGTGATAGTGATCATGAAACTTCAAATCAAGTCACTACCAAACCTTGTGGGACGACAAGGATGCGTACTACTTCAGAGTGGTACGTAATCCTGTCTTGGAAGTCATGTTGCTAGACAACAATGAACCTACGAGCTATGGAGAAGCGATGGTGGGCCTGGATTCCAAAATGGCTCGAGGCCATATAATCCGAGAGAGGATCCATATATGAAAACAAAGTGTAGACTTTGGGAGAACTACTTGATGGTCGTAAGGCTGTTAGGTACATATGGATTTTAAAAGGAAGACGGACAATGATGGTAGGTATCACCATTAAGAAAGCTCGACTTGTCGTTAAGATGTTTTCTGACAAGTTCAAGGAGTTGATTGCGATGAGACTTTCTCACTCGTAGCGATGCTAAGAGTCTGTTGGAATTATATTAGCAATTACTGCATTATTTGTGAAATCTTGCAGATAGGATGCCAAAAACCATTGTTTCCTCGACGATTTTTGAGGAAAGGTTGTATGTGATACAACCGGAAGGTTTTGTTAATCCTGAAAGATGCTAATAAGTATGCAAAGCTCCAGCAATCCTTCTAAGGACTGGAGTAAGCATCTCGGAGTTGGAATGTATGCTTTGATAAGATGATCAAAGTTTTGGGTGTATACAAAGTTTATGAGAAAGTTGTATTTCCAAAGAAGTGAGTGGGAGCACTATAGAATTTCTGATAAATATATGTTGACATATTGTTGATCAAAAATGACGTAGAATTTCTGGAAAGCATATAGGGTTATTTGGAAAGTGTTTTTCAATGGAAAGCCTGGATTAAGCTACTTGAACATTGAGCATCAAGATCTATAAGGATAGATCAAAACACTTAATGGTACTTTCAAATGAGCACATACCTTGACATGATCTTGAAAATGTTCAAGATGGATCAGTCAAAGAAGGAGTTCTTGCCTGAGTTGTAAGGTATGAAGTTAAGACTTAAAGCTCGACCACGGCAGAATAGAGAGAAAGGACGAAAGTCGTCCCCTATGCTTAAGACATAGGCTCTACAGTATGCTATGCTGTATATCGCACCTGAAGTGTGCCTTGCCATGAGTCAGTCAAGGGGTACAAGAGTGATCCAAGAATGGATCACAGGACAGCGGTCAAAGTTATCCTTAGTAACTAGTGGACTAAGGAATTTTCTCGATTATGGAGGTGGTAAAAGAGTTCGTCGTAAAGGGTTACGCCGATGCAAACTTTGACACTAATCCAGATTATTCTGAGTAGTAAACTGGATTTGTATAGTAGAACAGATATTTGGAATAGCTCCAAATAGAACGTGGTAGCTGCATCTAGGAGATGACATAGAGATTTGTAAAGCACACACGGATCTAAAGGTTCAGACACGTTGACTATAACATCTCTCACAAGCATAACATGATCAAACCCAGAACTCATCGAGTGTTAATCACATGGTAATGTGAACTAGATTATTGACTCTAGTAAACTCTTTGGGTGTTAGTCACATGGGGATGTGACCTTGAGTGTTAATCACATATCGATGTGAACTGGATTATTGACTCTAGTGCAAGTGGGAGACTGTTGGAAATATGCCCTAGAGGCAATAATAAATTAGTTATTATTATATCTCCTTGTTAATGATAATCATTTATTATCCATGCTAGAATTGTATTGATAGGAAACTCAGATACATGTGTGGATACATAGACAACACCATGTCCCTAGTAAGCCTCTAGTTGCCTAGCTCATTGATCAATAGATGGTTACGGTTTCCTGACCATGGACATTGGATGTCATTGATAATGGGATCACATCATTAGGAGAATGATGTGATGGACAAAGACCCAATCCTAAGCCTAGGACAAGATCATGTAGTTCGTATGCTAAAGCTTTTCTAATGTCAAGTATCATTTCCTTAGACCATGAGATTGTGCAACTCCCGGATACCGTAGGAGTGCTTTGGCTGTGCCAAACGTCACAACGTAACTGGGTGGCTATAAAGGTACACTACAGGTATCTCCGAAAGTGTCTGTTGGGTTGGCACGAATCGAGACCGGGATTTGTCACTCCATGTAAACGGAGAGGTATCTCTGGGCCCACTCGGTAGGACATCATCATAATGTGCACAATGTGATCAAGGAGTTGATCCCGGGATGATGTGTTACGAAACGAGTAAAGAGACTTGCCGGTAACGAGATTGAACAAGGTATCGGGATACCGACAATCGAATCTCGGGCAAGTATCGTACCGCTAGGCAAAGGGAATTGTATACGGGATTGATTAAGTCCTTGACATCATGGTTCATCCGATGAGTTCATCGTCGAACATGTGGGAGCCAACATGGGTATCCAGATCCCGCTGTTGGTTATTGACCGGAGAGTCATCTCCCGAACCCGTAGGGTCTACACACTTAAGGTTCGGTGACGCTAGGGTTATAGAGATATTAGTATGCGGTAACCCAAAAGTTGTTCGGAGTACCGGATGAGATCTCGGACTTCATGAGGAGTTCCGGAATGGTCCGGAGGTAAAGAATTATATATAGGAAGTGCTATTTCGGCCATCGGGACAAGTTTCGGGGTCACCGGTATTGTACCGGGACCACCGGAAGGGTCCCGGGGGTCCACCGGGTGGGGCCACCTGCCCCGGGGGGCCACATGGGCTGTAGGGGGTGCGCCTTGGCCTATATGGGCCAAGGCCACCAGCCCCAAGAGGCCCATGCGCCAAGAGAAGAGGGAAAGGAAGAGTCCTAAAGGGGGAAGGCACCTCCTAGGTGCCTTGGGGAGGAGGGACTCCTCCCTGGCCGCACCCTTCCTTGGAGGAAGGGTCAAAGGCTGCGCCCCCCCTCTCCCTTGGCCCTATATATAGTGGGGGAAAGGGAGGGCAGCAACACCTAAGCCCTGGCGCCTCCCTCTCCCTCCCATGACACATCTCCCTCCTCCCGCAGCGCTTGGCGAAGCCCTGTTGGAATCCCGCTACTTCCACCACCACGCCGTCGTGCTGCTGGATCTCCATCAACCTCTCCTCCCCCTTGCTGGATCAAGAAGGAGGAGACGTCGCTGCTCCGTACGTGTGTTGAACGCAGAGGTGCCGTCCGTTCGGTGCTAGGATCATCGGTGATTTGGATCACGACGAGTACAACTCCATCAACCCCGTTCTCTTGAATGCTTCCGCGCGCGATCTACAAGGGTATGTAGATCCACTCCTCCATCGTTGCTAGATGACTCCATAGATAGATCATGGTGACACGTAGGAAAATTTTGAATTTATGCTACGTTCCCCAACAGTAGGGTATTACACCACATTGGTGGTCTGAACCAGTATAAATCTTGTGTTCCTTTGTTCTGCGGGTTCGACGCTCTAAGCCTTGAGATTGCGGTGAGGGAGAGCTAGAGGGGGAGAGATCTTCATGCGCACCCCACTGTTTGAACCTCAAGGGTTTTTGCCAGAATTCGAAATCCGATAGTTAAGTTTCCTAGCCATAGACCTGAGTTGTCATTCGATGAACGGGATCACATCATTAGAGAATGATGTGATTGACTTGACCCATCCGTTAGCTTAGCACTATGACATTTAGTTTATTGCTATTGCTTTCTTCATAACTTATACATGTTCCTATGACTATGAGAATATGCAACTCCCGAATAACAGAGGAACACTTAGTGTGCTATCAAACATCACAACGTAACTGGGTGATTATAAAGATGCTCTACAGGTGTCTCCAATGGTGTTCGTTGATTTGGCATAGATCGAGATTAGGATTTGTCACTACGATTTCGGAGCGGTATCTCTGGGCCCTCTCGGTAATGCACATCACTATAATCCTTACAAGCAATGTGACTAATGATTTTGTTGTGGGATGTTGCATTATGGAACAAGTAAAGAGACTTGCCGATAACGAGATTGAACTAGGTATGATGATACCGACGATCGAATCTCGGGCAAGTAACATACCGATGACAAAGGGAACAACATATGTTGTTATGCGGTTTGACCGATAAAGATCTTGGTAGAATATGTAGGAACCAATATGAGCATCTAGGTTCCGCTATTGGTTATTGACCAGAGATGAGTCTCGGTCATGTCTATATAGTTCTTGAACCCATAGGGTCTGCACGCCTAACGTTCGATGATGATATGTATTATGAGTTATGTGATTTGATGTATCGAAGATAGTTTGGAGTCCCGGATGTGACCAGGGTCATGACGAGGAGTCTCGAAATGGCCGAGACATAAATATTGATATATTGGAAGGCTATGTTTGGACACCGGAAAGGTTTCGGATAGGTTCAGGCATTTTCCGGAGTACCGGGGGTTGCCGGAACCCCCGGGGAGTTAATGGGCCTTAATGGGCCATGGTGGGAGAGAGGAGGAGGCGGCCAAGTGGGAGGCACGCTCCCCCAATCCCAATCTGAATTGGGAGGGGGGCCGGGCCCCTTTCCTTCTCTCCCTCTCCCTCTTCCTTCTTCTCCTACTCCAACTAGGGAAGGGGAGAAACCTACTCCAACTAGGACTAGGAATCCCCCCTTAGGGCGCACCATAGGAGGCCGGCCCTCCCCCTCCTGCACTCCTTTATATATGGGGGAGGGGGGCACCCCATAGACACACAAGTTGATCTCTTAGCCGTGTTTGGTGCCCCCCTCCATAGATTGCCACCTCAGTCATATCGTTGTAGTGTTTAGGCGAAGCCCTGCGTTGGTAACTTCATCATAACCGTCAACACGCCGTCGTGCTGATGAAACTCTCCCTCGGCCTCAGCTGGATCTAGAGTTCGAGGGACATCACCGAGCTGAACGTGTGCAGATCGCAGAGGTGTCGTGCGTTCGGTACTTGATCGGTTGGATCACAAAGACGTTCGACTACATCAACCGCGTTACTTAACGCCTCCGCTTCCGGTCTACGAGGGTACATGGACACACTCTCCCCTCTCGTTGCTATGCATCCCTAGATAGATCTTGCGTGATTGTAGGCTTTTTTGAAATACTACGTTCCCCAACAACTGTCAAGGATGGACTTGCAATTGAAACAAAAATTGTTAGGGCCTAGTTACGTAACTAGGGTGGACTTGCAACTAGGAAAAATAAAGGGTGCTCGCTAGTTGCATGTCGTGGTGTGAAGTTTCATTTGGGACAAAAAGAGTGAGCACCCCCATTGCACATCGAGGGTGGAATTTCAACTAAAAAAGGTGCGGGGGTGCAAGTTGCATGTCGAGGTGAAGTTGCAACTAGGACAAGAAAAATGGTGGGCTGGCCAACTGGATGTCAAAAGTGGAGTTGTAACTAGGACAAAGGGTTGGGCCCTGAGTTGCGTGTCAAGGGTGGACTTGCGATTGGGACAAAGATGGGTTTGGCGCTAGTTGCATATTAAGGGTGAACTTGCAACGGGGGCACCCAAATTGCATATCACGGGTGGAGTTGCAACTGGGAGAAAATGGACTAGGTATCATGTTGCGAGTGGAGTTGCAACTGGGAGAAAAATGGTTGCCCACCCAAGAAATGTTGCATGTCAATGGTAAACTTGAAATGAGGACAAAAAGGTGGGTCCACAGTTGCATGTCGAGAGTGGAGTTGCAACTCGGAAAATGTGTCGGACCTTAGTTGCATGTCCAGAGGGTGCAGTTGTAATTAGGACAAAAAATGGATCAGAGTCAGTGGAACCCAAAGAACTATTAGCACTTCATTGATCAATCAGGATAGCGGATTGCCAGAACTTTGTAAAATTCCACCATGCCGTTTCAAGATCAGAAATACGCAAATTCTAGGGAAGCAACAAGAACATCGGGTAATAGATTTCATCTACTACCCGCACAAATGATTTTTAGTAATAGAACTCATCTACTACAAATTATATTGTGCAACACTCATACATCTCTACGTATTCTAGATCGTAACCTGCATCTACGCATAGCACGGCTCATGATGACACTGTTGGGGAACGCGGCAGAAAACAACAATTTTCCGTACTACGAACAGTCCCAGGAGCACTATGGAGATGCATATAAGGTTTGGATCTGATCGTTACCGACTCGTAGCGCAACGGAAGTAGAGTCGATGAAGATCATCGGTGCAGATCCCCGCAGCTAGGATTTACAAACCCCCAACTGCAAGGATGTACTCCCTTGTCAGCCCCTCGGACAGTCCTTCAGGAGGCGGTCGGACAGTCTCCCGTACGGTGTCACGGACAGCCCTTCGGGAGGCACTCACAGAATCTTGGATGGTCACTCGGACAGCCCTTCGGGAGGTACTCTTGAACAGCCCCTCGGGCAAAAAGATCAAACCTACTACCTCTCTACGGGGTTGCACATATACGGTGTCATCTATCCGGTAGGGCTTCACCATCTAGAACTAGTTGTAGGATCGAAAGTATGTCTAGAGGGGGGTGATTAGACTACTTGACCAAATAAAAATCTAGCCTTTTCCCAATTTTAAGTCTTGGCAGATTTTAGCAACTTAGCACTAGTCAAGCAATCAACCTACAGATGCAAGTCTAAGAGTATAGCAGTGGAATGTAAAACATTGCACGTGAAGGTAAAGCGAGGAGTTTGGAGGGAGCAAACGCAATGTAGACACGGAGATTTTTGGCGTGGTTTTGATAGGTGGTGTTATCGTACATCCACGTTGATGGAGAATTCAACCCATAAAGGGTAACGGTTGCGCGAGTCCACGAAGGGCTCCACCCACGAAGGGTCCATGAAGAAGCAACCATGTCTATCCCACCATGGCCATCGCTCACGAAGGACTTGCCTCACTTGGGTAGATCTTCATGAAGTAGGCGATCTCCTGGCCCGTACAAACTCCTCGGTTCAACTCCACAATCTTGACGGAGGCTCCCAAGTGACACCTAACCAATCTAGGAGACACCACTCTCCAAAAGGTAATAGACGGTGTGTTGATGATGAACTCCTTGCACTTGTGCTTCAAATGATAGTCTCCCCAACACTCAACTCTCTCTCATTGATTTGGATTTGGTGGAAAGATGATTTGAGTGGAAAGCAACTTGGAGAAGGCTAGAGATCAAGATTCATATGGTTGGAATGGAATATCTTGACCTCAACACATGAGTAGGTGGTTCTCTCCAAGAAAATGTACGATGGAAGTGTAGGCATGTTTTGACGGCTCTCCATATGAATGAAGAGTGGGTGGAGGGGTATTTATAGCTGTCGGTGTCAAAACCAGCGGATCTCGGGTAGGGGGTCCCGAACTGTGCGTCTAAGGTCTATGGTAACAGGAGACAAGGGACACGATGTTTACCCAGGTTCGGGCCCTCTCTATGGAGGTAATACCCTACGTCCTGCTTGATTGATATTGATGAATATGAGTATTACAAGAGTTGATCTACCTCGAGATCGTAATGGCTAAACCCTAGAGGTCTAGCTTGTATGGCTATGATAATGAATCTCTCTCCGGACTAAGTCCTCCAGTTTATATAGACACCGGGAGGATCTAGGGTTACACAAGGTCGGTTACAAAGAAAGGAATCGACATATCCGGTCGCCAAGCTTGCCTTCCATGCCAAGGAGAGTCCCATCCGGACACGGATATAGGATTCGGTCTTCGCATCTTCACAGCCCATCAGTCCGGCCCATGGCTAACAGGCCGGACGCCCGAGGACCCCTTAGTCCAGGACTCCCTCAGTAGACCCTGAACCTGGCTTCAATGACAAGATATCTGGCGCGTAGTTCTGTCTTCGGCATTGCAAGGCGGGTTCCTCCTTCCGAACTCCAAAATAGTCTTTGGACGAATTGATCGTGTCCGGACCTGTAACACACACCACACACAACCATAGAGAGAATACAACAATCCATGAGTCCAATCCGTTGCCAACTTTTTACAACATGACATCACGTCCGTCCGGTCATAATGTCGAACCATTTTTCATCTGCCGCTCCATGTTTCGAGACGCGGTTTCCATTGGTACGCCTTGTCAAAGCAGAGATCGTGTCCCCTTATTACGGGATTCTCATCAATACGAGCGTCGGTAACCCAACCGTGCCGTTTACACAACCCTTGGGAATAGGCGAGTTTTAAGGCTAGTAGGGAGGCGTTTGATATTTGCGGCCTTTATAAGGGGATAAGAATTCGTCCTCACTCACCCCTGCCTTCTCCTGCCTCTGCCCATCCATTCTAGAGCTCCAGCGCCCAAGCCCTAGCTTCCCGCGCCAGAGAAAACACTCCAACCATGTCCAGATCCGGAGCAGGTGGCATGTGGATGGCTTCTTCTGTTAAGAAGAAAGACACCAAGGAGCTTCGAGAGGCCGGATACCTGGCCAAGGAGATCGTTCACCGTCTCCCGGCCGAAGGACAGATCATCCCTAACCCAGAGCCCCATGAGAGGGTTGTGTTTCTCACACATTTCGTCCGTGGGCTGGGATTCCCTCTCCACCCGTTTGTCCACAGACTGATGTTTTACTATGGGCTAGACCCACGATCTAGCCCCCAACTTTATCCTCAACATCTCGGCATTTATAGTCATTTGCGAGGCCTTCCTCTGTATCCCGCCTCACTTCGGCCTATGGCTGAAGACTTTCAATGTAAAGCCGAATGTGGTGAGAGGCCAACATGTAGAGTGCGGAGGCGCCATGGTGGGCAAGATACCCAATGGTGCATGGCCCGAAGGCTCCTTTGTGGAGACGGTGAAGGGGTGGCAGTTGGGGTGGTTCTACATCACCGAGCCGTGCGACACAAACTGGGCGGCGGCCCTCGAATTTCGATCCGGAGCTCCGCTGCGGCTCACCTCCTGGCAAGAGAAGGGCCTCGCCTGGGGCTCTTCAAGCGAGCTGACTGGGCTCTAGACGTGCGTTCAAAACATGATAACCAAGAGGATCAAACTTGTCAACATGATCCAGGTTATGCTCATTCACCGGATCCTTCCGTGCCAACGCCGGACTTCGATCCGGCCAAGCACCAGACGCTACTAGAGCTCTTCGGCACAACGCACGAAGATATCTGGAAAGTGCTCTTCAAGGCCGGCGAGACACCACAGCCCACGACCGAAGATCATGGGCTCAGCTTAAAGCACCATGCCAATTCGCTAAGTTCTTTCACGTATTCAAGTTATAGCCTTTACTGGCATATTTTGGGAAGGAGTCTAAGCCTTCCTATCAATTTTTAGGCCTGGATCGACATAGCGGGGCGGATTCATTGTCCCGCTCCACTTCCCGAAGATGAGGAAACCCCACTCCTAACGAAGATGCTATTTCCGGCGCCTTATGATGTGCCGGAGAAGAAGGCCAAGAAGACGACCAAAGGGAGCAGGAGTGGCCTTCGCCGAAAGGGTGCTTCGGACATGTCTTCCAAAGACGAGACTGACTCTTCGGTCGCCGAAGACGACAGTGAGGAGGAAGAAGAAGGCGGCTTTCCCCCGGAGGGGGAATGAAGAAAAGAGAGGCCTCCACGAATCTGGAGGCGAAGGCACCCAAGAGGGGAAGGGCTCCCTTGCGGATAACTCCACATGGGATGTCGAAAGCAGTCCAGAGAGAATGCCCCGGACCAAGCCTCGGGCTGCCTCGTAAGTACCAAAACCCTATGCACCTCCCAATACCTGGCCTTTCAAGTTTATAATATTAATATATTTAAACTATGCCATTATAGTCCGGCCCGCGACGGCTCCCCCGATCCTCGACAGAGGGTTCGCTAGACTCAAAGGACATGGCTAGCATGTCTTTGCCGCCCGCTCATTCTGCCTCACCCAAGGGTGATGACGAGGTGGCATCCCAAAGGATCTTCCCAGATCAGGGGGAGATTCCAGAAATCGTTAAGGTGGCGCCCCATGATGAATCCTCGGCTGCCGGACACATGCGGGAAAAAGCCCCCATGGGGACTAGCAGTGGGGGCCAGGTTCTCTTCAGCCCTCAGCCGGATACGATTCCGAAGACCTACACGGCTCTGGATCCAGGGAACGGCCTTCCCCGAAAGGAGGAGGTGTGCCTGTTCCACCGGTGACCTCTGTCCAACCAGAGGCACCGGATAATCTGCTGGAAGCGCTACGAGGCGCCTCCATTGTGGATGAGCACCGTGTCCTTATGGGTACGGTGATCGAAAAGGTTCAGTCTGCCAAAAGCGAACTGACCGAGGCCTACACTATCCTTTTAACAGGCTTTGAGGTAACAATTGTAGAAAAAATAACACAATGTGGACAGTAGCCCCTGATGTTCTGTTCGGTGTCCGGAAAGGAAATGTAGAACAGGGGATCAAAATAATTTTCACAGGAGTCTAACATAATATGTCTATGTGAATAAGTAGGCGTCACTGCTGGCTGCTGCCGCTCACACTGCGGAGGTCTCCGGACTGAAGCAGAACCTGGAGCGGGCCGAGAAAGAGCTTGGCCTCGTGAAGAAGCAGCTGGAGGAAAACAAAGGTATGCAGTAACCTGCGTGCATATTTAGGAAGGATGAATGGTTCGTGTTGACTAAAGTGCCATGAACTTCATTAGGGGCCACGACCGAGGTGGCGGCTCTCAAGAAGGCATTATAGAGGGCCGAGGACAAAGCGGCCAAGGAACGCACCGCATGCGAGAAGCACGAGGCCCAGGTCGAAGAGGTTCAACAAGAGCTCCAGGACGCCATCGAGAAGTACGAGTCCTTGGAGAGTGATTCTAAGTTGCAAGCATCCGAACTTGCGAAGGCCCTCCAGAGCGCGCAAGAGGCTCGAGCCAAAGCCCAGAGCGCCCTTTAGGAAATCCAGGCGGCCCGAAAGACCGTGGCGGGTAAGGCTTTCATTATGCAAAGCAAGTCTGTGAAGGAAGCGTTCCTTTTACTTACCCGAATTTGGAGCTCTCCAGGGGCGTTTACGGATTTGCCACGCAACATATCAGACGCTGCCGAGTTCTATCGAGCTGAGGAAGGGAGTTCTACGGAGAAGCTGTTTTGGTCTCAATATCTTGGGCCCGAACATCCGGTGTCCTTCAGCGACCAGCTGAAACAGCTGGTCGAGCTGCACAAGGCGGCTGAGCTAGCCATGAAGAAGCTGATAGTCCGACTATGGCATGCCGCACCGATACCGAGCAGCTACTTCGGACTAGTGAAGCGGCTTGTTGATGTTTGCCCCCAGCTTGAGGTTATAAAGTGGTCGGTCTATATTGAAGGTGCACGGATGGCCTTTGCCCATGTCAAAATGCACTGGGTGAAGATGGATGCCAAGAAGCTAATGACTGAGGGGCCACCCGAGGGCAAGGAGCATCGCCGACCCGAGTTGTATTTTGATGGTGTCCTGGAGGGATCCCGCATTGTTGCGGATCACTATGCGAAAGACACTATCTTTGAATGAATGTATGCGAGCTCCCTCTGCCTTGTATGATAAAACAAAGTGTTTTATGCAATATAATGCTTGTTATGTTTTTAAATTTTTATTTCCTGTGCGGCCGTGTTGTATGAAATCTGAGGGTTAACCAGTCGTCGGCTTCTTCCCCCACGTAGGTAGTATGGGGGTGTTCGGGATGGAATCTAAACAAT
Organism: Triticum urartu; assembly: GCF_003073215.2. NCBI lineage: Eukaryota > Viridiplantae > Streptophyta > Magnoliopsida > Poales > Poaceae > Triticum > Triticum urartu. The sequence goes on along the minus strand of NC_053025.1, from coordinate 68,212,762 downwards.
CTTGATCCAATTAGATGGTCCTTGAAGGAGTTGTTTAGCGCAACGAGCCAGGCAACCAGACTATGCGGCTGTAACACCCTCACTTAGCCATAGGAGTGCGACAATAAAAACATGGGCGCAACCCCTAGTATCCGAACTAGAGTGCTATAAGCGTCTGATCGGGGAGTACCAATCCTTCGCATAATGCAGAAGAAATCTCCAACGATTTGCAACCTCTGAACAGCTGACCGGCTCTCGCTGCATCATGACAGTCAGTTTTCGGCTTTCTCTACTAAGTTGCTCCTTTGGATAAACCAAGGCACAATCGCAGTAGTTCTCCCTTTACTACCTTAGCCGATTTAGCGGAACGTAAGGTAGCAAGCACAGGAGCCGGGCAACCCAACTATTGCCCAAAGACATGATTCGGAGCCAATGCATATAATGCTAAACTAGGGGTGCCGAACTATAGTTATAAAAAGTTTTCGGTCTTTTTTTGCCATAGTGTGGGGTGTTGTGCAGCCCTTGGCGAACATGAAACGTACCAAGGTGTATGGGTGCTACCTGATAGGGTTATCCACAGGGGAGCTAAAAAAAGAAAGAAAACAGAAAAGGTACGAAGGTAAAAAGCTGGAGTCCTACAGCTCCAGCCACAGACTGTTCTCATTGTAGTTTAATTAGTACGTCAAGGCGCATTGATACAGGTAGTGCGATAAGCAATAGGCTATTTGACATGCCGAAACCAAGGGAGAGCTACACGTGGGTCCTGAAAAACAGGTAGAGTTATCATTAACGGAATCACCTAAAAAGTCCCCCATATGACTGCATTTCTCGTCGTCCTGGTGTGTTTATCCTTTGAGAGGACCGATGACCAGACCACCAGATGGTGCCTGTGGGATTGAGACCTGAAAAGGAAACAAGTAAACGTGAAAGTATGTGTGTATCCGATGTCGATTGAGCCGTACTACGGACCACAAGCTGGCTATGCCTCCGCCGATGCCCATGGGATTTTGAGTGCGTAGTTACGTACACGCGGCACGAATGCCACCACTTGATTGGGACTGAGACGGAGGCCGGATTGCTAGTCGAGCTCCTGACGAGCCGAGCTCTCCTGCTGCAGAGTAGTTCGGACCCTCTTAATAGTGTCCGTGGGCTCAACAGCCGAATTAAGGTTTTGCTTGAGAAGGCCGCTCTGTACTTCTGCTGCTAAGGCAACTGTGTGCTCTTCTGTACGGAGGGAGCGTTCCGTATTTCCGTTGACTGTTATGACACCACGTGGACCGGACATCTTGAGCTTGATATAAGCATAGTGTGGTACTGCGTTGAATCGAGCGAACACAGTTCGTCCGAGCAGTGCGTGATAGCCGCTGCAGAAAGGAACGATATCGAAGATTAACTCCTCGCTTCGGAAGTTGTCCGGAGATCCGAAGACAATCTCTAGTGTGATTGAGCCCGTACAGCGGGCCTATACACCTGTTATGACTCCTTTGAAGGTAGTCCTGGTGGGCTTGATCTGAGATGGGTTAACGCCCATTTTTCGCGCTGTATCCTGATAAAGCAGATTGAGGCCGCTACCTCCGTCCATAAAGACGTGATTCAGGTGGAACCCATCAATTATTGGGTCTAGGACCAGTGCGGCTGAGCCACCGTGACGGATACTGATCAGATGATCCCGGCGATCAAAAGTGATCGGGCATGACGACCATGGATTAAATTTTGGGGTGACTGGCTCTATCGCATAGACGTCCCTGAGCACACACTTGCGCTCCCTCTTGGGGATGTGGGTAGCGTATATCTTGTTCACCGTTTTGACCTGAGGGGGAAACTTCTTCTGCCCCCTTGTGTTGGGTTGCTGGGTCTCTTTGTCATCGTCCTCGCTTTGTGATCCCTTTTCCCTATTTTCGGCCTTTAATTTGCCGGCCTGTTTAAAAACCCAGCAATCTCTATTGGTATGATTGGGTGGTTTCTCTGGGGTGCCATGAATCTGGCACGGACGATCAAGTATGCGGTCCAAGCTGGATGGGCCTGAATTGTTCTTTTGGAACAGATTCTTCCGCTGACCGGACATAGAGCCCCTGAATCCAGCATTGACTGTCGTGTCCTCGGTGTTATCACTATTGTTTCGACGCTTGTATCTGTTGCATCAAGACTTGTCTTTGCTAGTTTTAGCTTCAGGGGTGCCGGCGTCGCTTGCATTGTTTTTGCTACGGGCCAACCAACTATCCTTGCCCGCACAAAAGCGGGTCATGAGTGCCGTGAGGGCTGCCATGGATTTTGGTTTTTCTTGGCTGAGGTGGCGAGCGATCCATTCGTCGCGGATGCTGTGTTTGAAGGCTGCTAGGGCTTCGGCATTCGGACAATCGACGATTTGGTTCTTTTTAGTTAAGAACCTAGTCCAGAATTTCCCGGCGGACTCTCCGGGCTATTGAACTATATGGCTTAAGTCATCAGCGTCCGGAGGTCAATTGGAAGTTATCGAGGAAGGCCTCTTCCAAGTCCTCCCAGCTGCCAATAGAATTTGCAGGCAGACTGTTAAGCTAGTGCTGAGCTGGCCCCTTGAGTTTTAAAGGGAGGTATTTGATGGCGTGGAGGTCATCGCCGCGGGCCATATGAATGTGGAGAATAAAGTCTTCGATCCACACCGCGGGGTCCGTGGTTCCATCGTATGATTCTATATTCATGGGTTTGAACCCTTCTAGGAATTCATGATCTAGGACCTCATCGGTGAATCAATGAGGGTGTGAAGCGCTTCTATATCGGGCCATATAGCGACGTAGCTCTGATGCAGTCCGTCTGTGGTTTTTAGTCCACGCATGATTAAGTTTGTCACATCCGAATAGGTGGTCGTCGTCACGTGTCGAGGCACGTCCTCGTGATCCGTAGATTGATCTAGTATGTCCTGCTTTATTGTTCAGGTTTTGTCGGAGGTCATATGTATGACCGTGGGCTAATTTACCTCTGCCTGTGCGATGAGGCGGTGTTGGCTGGTGTTCGGTGTGAGGTGCCGTTTTGCCCCGACCACCTGGTGGTTGGTCAACCGCATTGTACGATGGAGGAATGTATTCTGGCGCCTCCTCATCAAACTAAGGTAGCAATTTGCACTTTGGGTAGCTTTTGGTTGGGCACTTGAGGCTGTATTCTTCGGCTGCTAGGACATCAGTCCATTTATCATTGAGCAGATCTTGGTCAGCTTGAAGCTGCTGCTGCTTCTTTTTCAGCCTCCCTGCAGTGGCGATTAGCTGGCGCTTGAAGCGCTCATGTTCCAGAGGTTCCTCTGGCACGATGAAATCGTCGGTGCCAAGGCTGATCTCATCCTCGGAGAGCGAAAGATAACTTCCGTCCTCTGAGTCTTCGTGCGCGGCCTGCTTGCCAGGGCTAGCCTACCCATCTTCCCGTTCATATTGTTCATTAGTTGTTTCAACATGGTCTTCGTTGTCTTCAGCACCTTCTGGAGTATTATCTTCTCCTGTGCTGGTGTTGCTTTCTTTACCGCGGTGTGACTTAGAGCTGCGCTGCTGACGCTGGCGCTTGGACTGTATTTCGGAAGGTTTATCCTCGGCTGGATCTTCCATGTCATTGCCGCTGTTCCTCTTTGGTGCATCCACCATGTATACATCATACGAGGAAGTGGCCGTCCAGCGTCCGGTGAACGGCGGGTTCTGGGCCTCTTCTTCTCCGGCACCGTCGTCCATACCATCGATGTCCTCAGAGTCGTAATCAAGTGTGTCGGTCAAATCCTCGACCGTGGCAATGAAGTGGGTGGCGGGTGGGAAGCAAAATTCTCCACCATTAGCCCCTAGTTCGAACCGAATATAGTTCGGTTGTGAGTACTCTGCCAAGGACAGGTTCTTTAACGAGTTTAGCACATCGCCCAAAGTCGAGTGCTGGAAGATGTCTGCGATGCTGAACTCGATGATTGATAAACGATCAAGTTCGGCGTCCGCGGGCTCACGTGGCTCGGAACTTACGGCCGGAGACGAGTCCGAAGTTCCGGTGACAAAGATGTCGTTAGAGGTTGAGTCTATGTGCGGCTCCAACGCCATAGAATCTGTGGCCTCCGTGGTGGGGTTGATCCTCCCGTCCTCGGATGGCGTAGTCTTCTCCGGATTTAAGGCCAGAGCGGTTATAGGAGCGATCTCCTGGATGCAGTGTGATGACAGATTTAGGTCATGATCATCAAGGTAACTGGGGGGTGGCAGCCGCGGTCTCGAATCCGGCGAAGATCAAGTCTCCACGGATGTCCACAATGTAGTTCCACCTCCCAAATCTGACCTGATGGCCAGTGGTGTAGCTTTGGATCTGCTCCATATGGCCGAGCGAATTGGCCCACAATGTGAAGCCACCGAACACAAAGGTTTCTCCTTGGACAACATCATTATTGATGATTGAAGGGGCCATCAAACCTTTTGGTGACAGCACAATGGAACTCTCAATGAAAGCACCAATGTCGGTGTCAAAACCGGCGGATCTCGGATAGGGGGTCCCGAACTGTGCGTCTAAGATTGATGGTAATAGGAGACAAGGGACGCGATGTTTGCCCAGGTTCAGGCCCTCTCTATGGAGGTAATACCCTACGTCCTGCTTGATTGATATTGATGAATATGAGTATTACAAGAGTTGATCTACCTCGAGATCGTAATGGCTAAACCCTAGAGGTCTAGCTTGTATGGCTATGATAATGAATCTCTCTCCGGACTAAGTCCTCCAGTTTATATAGACACCGGGAGGATCTAGGGTTACACAAGGTCGGTTACAAAGAAAGGAATCTACATATACGATCGCCAAGCTTGCCTTCCACGCCAAGGAGAGTCCCATCCGGACACGGCTACAGTCTTCGGTCTTTGCATCTTCACAGCCCATCAATCCGGCCCATGGCTAACATGTCGGACGCCCGAGGACCCCCTAGTCCAGGACTCCCTCAATAGCCTCCACACAAAATCTAACCATTACACACAAATCACAAAACTCGGTGGGACCGAATAATGAAACTCGATTGGACCGATTTTCGGTGGGACCGACATGTCAACTCAGTGAAACTGATTTCATTAGGGTTAGGGAATAACGTAATCTTGGTGAGACCGATTACACAAACTTGGTGGGACCAATTTTGGTAATAAGCTAACCAGAGAATTGATCAGGCAAACTCGATGGGACCGATTCGCTCATCTCGGTGAGGCCGAAATGTTACGAAGGGGAAATAGAGAGTTTGCATTGTGAACTCGGTGGGACCGATCGATCATTTCGGTTGGACTGAAACATTACGAAGGGAAACAGAGAGTTTGCAATCCCATCTTGGTGAGACCGAGATCCCTATCGGTGAGACCGAAAAGACTAGGGTTTTGTGGCAGTGGCTATGTCAACTGAACTCGGTGGCGCCGGATAGAAAGTTTCGGTGGGGCCGAGTTTGACTTTTGGTTCTGGACATATGTGGATATGAGAAAGTGGTTGAGGGTTTTGGAGCATATCACTAAGCATTTTGAGCAAGTAACCCATTAAGCAACACCTCATCCCCTTTTAGTAGTATTGGCTTTTCCTATGGGCTCAATGTGATCTTGGATCACTAAAAGGTAAAATGTAGAGTCTTGAGATTTAGAGCTTGAGCCAATCTTTTGTCCTTAGCATTTTGAGGGGTCCACATTTCTAATCCATGCCATGCCAATCATTGAGCTTTCCTGAAATATTTATCTTGAAATAGTATTAGCTCAATGAGCTATATGTTGTTAGGAATTACCAAAACCACCCAGGGATAGTTGCACTTTCAATCTCCCCCTTTTTGGTAACCTATGACAACATATAGATCAAAGCTTTGACAAATGATTACAAGATTGAATACATCATCGCTTTGAGAAGTATGTGATAAGCAAGAGCTCCCCCTAAATTTGTGCATTATTTAAAATTTGCTTTTGAATGCAAATGCACAATCGATTTGGATCATGGGTCACTCTTCCATGTCACATACATCTTGGAGGAGCGCTCAAAATGATAAACATTAAAAACCTGGCACTCATCACCAAGCAAAGTGAATGATCATATACGGAATATAAGAGATAATATCATCCAAGCAAGCATTAAGGTAGCATATGATCAATCACAATATCAAACAAGTATCTCACACAGACAAAGACATAGTGTATCAACCAAGCGCATAAAAAGGTTAAACCAAAAGCAAGAGAGATAAAAAGAAAAACACTCTCTCTCGAAGCCTATGATCTATACATATTTCTCCCCCTTTGGTAACAAGTTACCAAAAAGTTTGAAAATGCATAGTGCTGTGCGTCTCTCAGGCTCGGTCTTCGGGAGGTGGTGTAGAGATAACTCCAAGGACGAAGGCATCTGTCGATGTAGTTGGAGCTGGTGGAGTGGCTGCTGGAGGTGGTACTGACGCTGTAGCTGCTGGTGCTGACAAAGTAGTTCTAGAAATTGGTAATGGAACTACGGCAGACCTCTGACCTCGTGGCACACGCTGAAAAGCATCAGTAGTTGCCTTCCCTTTCCTCTCTTCTGCTTCCTCCTGGAGCTGCTCAACTGCAGTCCGTATCTCAGTTACCTTGAGGTCAAGATCATAAAATTTTGTTTCAACAATCCTCTCCAGGCTCTCCTGATTCTGAGTCAGGGTGGCCAAGCCCTTCTCAATCCTTAGTGTAGCTTGAATCAGATATCCCAATTGATCTTGTTTTGACTTCAGGAACACCTGAGATGCTTCTTCTGCACTTGGCATCCTTGCAGCTTTCTCTGCCAGCTTTGGCTCTCTTCTCTTGTGCTTGAGTTGATGACGATTCATTCTAATTCATGACAACTTCATTGTCTTCATATTCAGGATATAGGGGTAGATGCTCCTTGTCCAACAAGTATGTTCCTGTGCCCATATTTGAATTGATGAGCTCCTGAATATGTGGAGCATACCCACAACTTCTCTTTTGGTCAGCAGCTGCCCTTTTGATTGTCTCTACAATCAGGCTCATGACTTTAAACTTTAGAGGGACATCAAAGATTTGCAGCATTTTGATGGAATGTCCTCTAACCATCTTGTGATCTCCAGACTTGGGTAGCAATGTGTGCCTAAGGATCCAGTTGATGGTAGGCAGACCATACAACAGGTAATGTACATATCCAAGCTTGTGAGTCTCCAAAGCTTTATCAGGGATCTCTTTGTACATGTTTGCCATGGAGTTGTGGTCTTTCTTCTTCTTGGCATACACATCCAAGTCATCCTCATGTTCCTCTGGGGCATTGATCAGCTTGGCCCATTCTTCAACAGTGGATTGGTACCTAGTACCTTCAGACATCCATGTGATCTTCCCATCTGGGTAAAAGTGAGCACTGGAGTAAAACTGCATGATCAGCTCATCATTACATTTTGTGAACTTTTGTCCAACAAAATCATCTACTCCACATGCTTTGAAGCTGTCATATACTCCTGGGAAGTGATCTTCATTCTCCTTGATGTATTCCCAATCAACCCATCTCATGTCACAAACAATGGGCTTCTTGTCGAGCAAAATTGTCTCATAGAAGTCTTGTTGTTCTTTGGTATGAAATCTGTAATCAACTGCATTCCTCCTCCTAACAGCATAGGGATCAGAATATCTCCACAATCTCAGTCTGGCATCTTTTCTGACGTGCATGTCTTCAGCTACTGGATGAGCATCATTGTGGTCTGGGATCTTGGGTTTCAATTTCCTCAAAACAAGAGACTCGTCATCCTCTTCTTCAGCTTGAGGCATTGGGGCCTTGTTTTTCTCTTTAGCGGGAATACTTCTGGTGTTTCTCTTAGGCTTTGACTTCTGAGCTTGAGCTTTGGGAGCTGTCGTGGAATTGTCACGGCAGATGTCCTAGTGTGAGGACTTAGTCATGGAGCCATCACGTTGAGGTTATCTTAAAGGGGTTAATCAGGACAAAGTACACGATGAGTTTATACTGGTTCGGCCCCTTACGATGAAGGTAAAAGCCTAGTCCAGTTTGAGGTTGGTATTGCCAGGGCTTCGATGAGCAGGGAGCGAATACGCTTGACCCGGCTCTCGATTTGTTGTTTTGTGTCCTAAGCCGCCGCTAGGTCGTCCCCTTGTATACACAGGTTGACGCCCTGTGGCCCTCAGAGTCCCATCCGGATTATACAACGTATCCGGCTCGGTGACCTTTCTCACATGCCTTACAATACAAGTTTACATACACGGCGGTTTAGAATTATGGGCCTTAAGCCGCCTTCAGGTCTGGGCCCTCTACTAAGCCTATCTATGAATCGCCAGGTGACCTTGGGCTTCATTGTGTTGAGTCTTCATAGGGATGACCCGGCCCCTCCTGGGCGGGTCATACCTAATAGTTATATCCCCAACATTAGGCACCAGGTTGATTTGAACTTGTTCATGTCAATCTCCAAGACTTAGAAAAATCCTTCCATATCCACTCTAAAAACATCTTGTAACCTGCCATGACGTCATCTCCAGAAATTTTAGAAACCCGCCACGATGTCATCTTTAACAGATCTTTATCTTAATGTCTTCTTGAAAATCGAGGCATCCAATTAGCTGGATAACTATCATTTGGCCTCCTCGTCTTTCGCGCCCGCCTGTTTCCTGTATCATGATACGTCTCCGTCGTATCTACTTTTCCAAACACTTTTGCCCTTATTTTGGACTCTAACTTGCATGATTTGAATGGAACTAACGCGGACTGACGCTGTTTTCAGCAGAATTACCATGGTGTTATTTATGTGCAGAAACAAACGTTCTCGGAATGACCTGAAACTTCACGGAGCAACATTTTGAAAATATAAAAAATACCTGCAAAAGATGAAGGCCAGGGGCCCACCACCTGTCCACGAGGGTGGGGGCGCGCCCCCCTACCTCGTGGGCCCCCTGGTGCCTCTCCGACTCCAACTCCAACTCTATATATTGTGTTTCGGGGAGAAAAAAATTAGAGAGAAGAATTCATCGCGTTTTATGATACGGAGCCGCCGCCAAGCCCTAAAACCTCTCGGGAGGGCTGATCTGGAGTCTGTTCGGGGCTCCGGAGAGGGGAATCCGTCGCCATCGTCATCATCAACCATCCTCCATCACCAATTTCATGATGCTCACCGCCGTGCGTGAGTAATTCCATCGTAGGCTTGCTAGACGGTGATGGGTCGGATGGGATCTATCATGTAATCGAGTTAGTTTTGTTAGGGTTTGATCCCTAGTATCCACGATGTTCTGAGATTGATGTTGCTATGACTTTGCTATGCTTAATGCTTGTCACTAGGGACCGAGTGCCATGATTTCAGATCTGAACCTATTATGTTTTCATCAATATATGAGTGTTCTTGATCCTATCTTGCAAGTCTATAGTCACCTATTATGTGTTATGATTCGTTAACCCCGAAGTGACAATAATCGGGATACTTACCGGTGATGACCTAGTTTGAGGAGTTCATGTATTCACTATGTGTTAATGCTTTGTTCCGGTACTCTATTAAAAGGAGGCCTTAATATCCCTTTGTTTCCTTAAGGACCCCGCTGCCACGGGAGGGTAGGACAAAAGATGTCATGCAAGTTATTTTCCATAAGCACGTATGACTATGTTCGAAATACATGCCTACATTATATCAATGAACTGGAGCTAGTTCTGTGTCACCCTAGGTTATGACTGTTACATGATGAACTGCATCCGGCATAATTCTCCATCACTGATCCATTGCCTACGAGCTTTCCATATATTGTTCTTCGCTTATTTACTTTCCCGTTGCTATAGCTATCATCACTACAAAATACCAAGAAAAATTACTTTTACCATTGTTACCTTTTGCTACCGTTACCACTACTATCATATTACTTTGCTGCAGATACTAAGTTTCCAAGTGTGGTTGAATTGAAAACTCAGCTGCTAATACTTGAGAGTATTCTTTGGTTCCCCTTGTGTCGAATCAATAAATTCGGGTTGAATACTTTACCCTCAAAAACTGTTGCGATCCCCTATACTTGTGGGTTATCAAGACTATTTTCTGGCGCCGTTGCCGGGGAGCATAGCTCTATTCTTTGAGTCACTAGGGATTTATATCTGCTTATCATTATGAAGAACTTGAAAGATCCAAGAACCAAGATTTATCCCTGAAGTACGAGGGGAGGTAAGGAACTGCCATCTAGCTCTGCACTTGATTCACCTTCTGTTTTGAGTAAGCGTTGATCCTGATATAATTACTTTAGTTGAATCTGATCCTTTTCATGGTTATGAATCTGAAACTATTGTGGCACATCTTACTAAATTAAATGATATAGCCAACCTGTTCACTACTGATGAGAGAACTCGTTACTTTTATATCCTTAAAATATTTCCGTTCTCATTGAAGGGTGATGCTAAGATATGGTTTAATTCTCTTGATCCTGGTTGTGTGCGTAGTCCCCGGGATATGATTTATTACTTCTCTGCTAAATATTTCCCTGCTCATAATAAACAAGCTGCTTTAAGGGATATATATATAATTTTGTGCAAATTAAAGAAGAGAGTCTCCCACAAGCTTGGGGAGGCTTCTCCAATTACTTAATGCTTTGCCTGATCATCCTCTTAAGAAAAATGAAATACTTGATATCTTTTATAATGGACTAACTGATGCCTCCAGAGATTACCTGGATAGTTGTGTTGGTTCTGTTTTCAGGGAAAGAACACCGGATGAAGCTGAAATTCTATTGAATAATATGTTGACAAATGAAAATAATTGGACACCTCCGGAGCCAATTCCTGAGCCTATTCCTACACCAACTCCGAAGAAGAGGGGTATTCTATTTCTCAGTCCTGAAGATATGCAAGAGGCAAAGAAATCTATGAAAGAAAAGGGTATTAAAGCTGAAGATGTTAAGAATTTACCTCCTATTGAATAAATACATGGTCTTAATTTACCTCCTGTTGAAGAAACATATGATCTTAATGAAGAAACTCATGGTCTTGATAACCCGACATAGGTAGTAAAGGTAAATTCTCTCTATAGATGTGATAAAGCTGAAATCCCATTTACTAAGTTTGCTAGCCCATGCTTAGATGAGTTTGATAAATTTATGGCTAAGCAAGAAGATTTTAATGCTTATTTTGGTAGACAATTGAAATACAATTCAAATATGCTTGAACACTTGGGTGATTATATGGATAATGTTAAAGGTGAAATTAAACTTATCAATAAACATGCTTCTATGGTTACCACTCAAGTAGAACAAGTACTTAAAGCTCAAAATGATTTGCTCAATGAATTGAATAGTAAGGATAATGATAATGCTGTTAGAGTTATGACTAGAGGAGGTAAAATGACTCAGGAACCTTTGTATCCTGAAGGCCATCCTAAGAGAATTGAGCAAGATTCTCAGAGAAATAATATAGATGCACATATTCCTTCTAAAAGGAAGAAAAAGAAAAATGATAGGACTTTGCATGCTTCTAGTGAACCTGTTATTGAAACACCTGAGAACCCAAATGATATTTCTATTTCTGATGCTAAAACTCAATCTGGTAATGAACCTGAAACTAGTGATAATGTTAATGATAATGTTCATGATGATGCTCAACCTAGCAATGATAATGATGTAGAAATTGAACCTCCTGTTGATCTTGATAACCCACAATCAAAGAATCAACGTTATGATAAAAAAGATTTTGTTGCTAGGAAACATTGTAAAGAAAGAGAACCATGGGTTCAGAAACCCATGCCTTTTCCTCCCAAACCATCCAAGAAAAAGGATGATGAGGATTTTGAGCGCTTTGCTGAAATGATTAGACCTATCTTTTTGTGTATGCGATTAACTGATATGCTCAAAATGAATCCTTATGCTAAGTATATGAAAGATATTGTTACAAATAAGAGAAAGATATCGGAAGCTGAAATTTCCACCATGCTTGCTAATTATACTTTTAAGGGTGGAATACCAAAGAAACTTGGAGATCCCGGTGTACCCACTATACCATGCTCTATTAAAAGAAACTATGTTAAAACTGCTTTATGTGATCTTGGAGCCGGTGTTAGTGTTATGCCTCTTTCTTTATATCGTAGACTTGATTTGAATAAGTTCACACCTACTGAGATATCTTTGCCAATGGTTGATAAATCAACTGCTATACCTGTCGGTATTTGTGAGGATGTGCTTGTTGTAGTTGCAAACGTTACTATTTTAACGGACTTTGTTATTCTTGATATTCCCGAGGACGATAGTATGTCTATTATTCTTGGATGACCCTTTTTGAATACTGCAGGGGCTGTTATTGATTGCACTAAAGGCAATGTCACTTTTCATGTTAATGGTAATGAGCATACGGTACACTTTCCGAGGAAACAACCTCAAGTTCATAGTATCAACTCTATTGGAAAAATTCCATCGATTATATTTGGAGGTTTTGAATTTCCTCTTCCTGCTGTCAAGAAAAAATATATGATATTCTTATTATTGGGGATGTGCATATCCCCGTTGAGGTAATATAGTGTTATTTGAAATTTCTCCAGTTCCATGTTATTCAGAATGAGTTCTTTAACAAGACTTGATCAACCTTGTTAGTGGATTCCTTTTGATGATCATGAGATGGATGAAACTAGGAGGCACAACCTTCTGTACCCCACCTTTACTTTCTGTTATTTATATTAAATAAAATAAAAATAGTATTTTTCTGTCTGTTATCTGATTATCCGTGCAATATAAAAATACCCAGAAAATAAAAGTTCTCCAAATGCCCTGAAATTTAAATATGAAATTTTTCTGGAATATTTGAGAATATTTGGCACTGAGAACACAGCAGGGGGGGTCAACCACCTGCCCACGAGGGTGGAGGGTGCGCCCTACCCCCCTAGGCGCGCCCCTGCCTCGTGGGCCCACGGTGTCCCTCCTCCACTTATTCCTGCACCCACACACTTCTTCTTCCTCCCACAAACACGAATATCCAGCTCAAGCACGAGTTCTAGCTCATCTTGCTGCCATTTTCGATCTCTTTGCTCAAAGCACGTCTCACAAAACTGCTTGGGGAGATTGTTCCTTGGTATGTGACTCCTCCATTGGTCCAATTAGTTTTTGTTCTAGTGCTTTATTCATTGCAAATTTTTGCTACTTAGGTGACCTTGTTCTTGAGCTTGCATGTCAAATTTATATGGTCAAAAGTAGTTTTGATGCATGATATAGGCCTTAGGCACTTGTAGGAGTAGTTGATATCAATATTATTGAGTTTGGTTTACTTTTATTTTGAAGTTACTAAAACTTTCAGAATTTTTCAGAAAATGATGAAGAGACTTTTGAGTGGCTCATCGAGCCGAAGCTCGAAGGAAAAGGCACCAAAGCCTAAGTATAATCTGCCTCGCACCGCGGAGGTTCGGGCGTGTGAATGGCCTTCCGATGATTTCTTGAGAGCAGCCGGGATTTATGAAGATTTTCATGAATTGGCTAAGAATGCAGGCCTCACTGCTTTCCTCCACGACCAATGCGATCAGTATCTCTTAGTCACAAATATCTTTGTGCAAAACTTTCATTTCCATTCTAGGAGGTCACCACCTACGGTGGAATTTTATTTATATGATGACCATAAGGAGATGTCACTTTATGATTTTTGTCGGGTTTGTTTGGTCCCTTTCAAGGGCAAGACAGAGGAACCACATCGCGAGGATGTGGACGGGTTTATTGATACTATCACTGTAGGGGAAACAAGGAAGGTTTCCGATGCACGAATCACTAGCATACATTTTCCTGTTTTACGCTATTTTGCATTATTTGCTAGTCGTTGTTTAATTGGTTGCGGAAATTGTGGAAACCTTAGTGTCCCTGATATTATTATTTTGCTCCACGCTTTATACGGTGATAACTCTGTTAGTATGGGCGGCATTATTGCTAAACGGTTAAGTCTGAACCGTACCAAGGGCCCCATCTTTGGAGGCATCTATGCTTCATGCCTAGCTGCACATTTTAACATACCTATTAGGCATTATGAAAAGGAAGAAAAGGTGCTGCCTCGTGTTTATTTAGATTATAAAAGTATGGTGGCACATGATTTTATTGTTAAGAATAGGGAAGGAGAGCTTAAATACAAATTGTTCTTTGATAAACATCATCCTGAGACTATTACCCTGCTTGCTCCTTCTTTGTTTGATTTATCTGCATGCCAGTACCTTGTTCTGTTAAAGGATATTCATGCCTACCGGAACCCTGTACCAGCCATGGAGCTAGAGCCGGAACCACAAGTTGATCCTTCACGATAGTCCAATTACCAGTGGGATCCCGAGATGATTGTCAGCCAGTGGCAATCAAAGTCCTCTTCTTCTTCTCAGTACGACCCCAGCTACTATTATGTATATCCGCCAGGCCAGCCGTGGCCATAGACCAACTTAGGCCAAAAGCCTAAGCTTGGGGGAGTACGTATTTCCCACCAACATTACATTTATGTTCACACACTCATTGCTAGATGTCGGTTGCTCATACTTTTTCATTTTTATCATCCATGCTAGTTTATTTTCCTTTTTTATGCTTTCTTTTTGTGTGTTTAATAAACCTTAAGAAAAACCAAAAAAATAGTTGTAGCTTTTAATTAGTTTACTTTCCATGCTTGTAGCAGTGATTAAAAAGAAAAATCAAGAATATTTCCTGTTCTTCTTTTTGCTTGTTCGGAGCTTTCCCGTGTAAATAGTTTTATTTCTTTTATTTTCTTTGGGGGTCGATAGGAGAAGACCATAATTAAATTGTTGAAGTGGCTCTTATATACATTATTGTTGATCTGACAAAAGAGCCCATATTGCCTTGTCTTCTCCTGTTTATTGAATGCTTGCAGATTCCAGCTTAGTCCAATGCGCGTGCACTATTATTATTATTATTATTATTATTATTATTCACATCATTCGACTGTGCAAGTGAAAGGCAATTATGATGATATATGATGGACTGACTGAGATAAAAAAATCTGGTATGAACTCGACCTCTTTTGTTTTCTAAATATGATTAGTTCGTCATTCCTGATTCGGCCTATTATGAATAAACATGTTTGCAATGACAACTATAGATCATAGTTTCTTGTGCCATGCTTGATTAGCTATGAGTTATAATGGTTTACCTTGCGTGCCAACATGCTATTGAGATGGTTATGATGTGGTATGATAGGGTGGTATCCTCCTCTGAATGATTTAAGTGACTTGACTTGGCGCATGTTCACGCATGTAGTTGAAACAAAATCAACATAGCCTTCACGATATTTATGTTCATGGTGGATTATATCCTACTCATGCTTGCATTCGATGTTGATTAATTTTAATGCATGTTCATGACTGTTGTCGCTCTCTAGCTGGTCGCTTCCCAGTCTTTTGCTAGCCTTCACCTGTACTAAGCGGGAATACTGCTTGTGCATCCAATCCCTTAAACCCCAATGTTATTCCACATGAGTCCACTATACCTACCTATATATGGTATCTACATGTCGTTCCAAGTAAATTTGTATGTGCCAAACACTATACCTTCAAATAAGTATCCTGTTTTGTATGCTCGAATAGCTCATGTATCAACTATAGGGCTGTCCGTATCTTCCATGTTAGGCGAGTTATTCTCAAGAGGAGTGGACTCCGCTCCTCACTCACGAGATAAATGGCTGGTCACCGGGATGCCCAGTCCCATGCTTTATGCAAACTAAATCAAAATAATTGCAACCAAAACTCCCCCTGGGACTCTTGTTAGTTGGAGGCACTCATTATTTCGAGCAAGCCATGGATTGATGCTTGTTGGTGGAAGGGGGAGTATAAACTTTACCATTCTGTTTGGGAACCGCCTATAATGTGTGTAGCATGGAAGATATCGCCATCTCTTGGTTGTTATGTTGACAATGAAAGTATACCGCTCAAAATATTATTCACCTCTATTTCAAAACCGAGCTCTGGCACATCTACAAATCCCCGCTTCCCTCTGCGAAGGACCTATCTATTTACTTTTATGCTGAGTCATCATCCTCTTATTAAAAGGCACCAGTTGGAGAGCACCGATGTCATTTGCATTCATTACTGTTAATTTACATTGAGTATGACTTGACTGGATCTCTTTTACCATGAATTACAATGTCTAGTCAGTCCTTGGTCTTTAAAGGTGCTCTGCATTTATGTTTTGCGGTCTCAGAAAGGGCTAGCGAGATACCACCTTGTTATATCATATTATGATTGTTTTGAGAAAGTGTTGTCATCCGAGATTTATTATTATTGCTCGCTAGTTGATTGAGACCTAAGCGTTATTGTGAATGTGGTTAGTTACAATCTTTGCTGAAAACTTGAATGCTGGCTTTACATATTTACAACAACAAGAGCAAACAGAGTTTGTAAAAGTTTTTCTTTATCACTTTCAGTTTGTCAACTGAATTGCTTGAGGACAAGCAAAGGTTTAAGCTTAGGGGAGTTGATACGTCTCCGTAGTATCTACTTTTCCAAACACTTTTGCCCTTGTTTTGGACTCTAACTTGCATGATATGAATGGAACTAACCCGGACTGACGCTGTTTTCAGCAGAATTACCATGGTGTTATTTATGTGCAGAAACAAACATTCTCGGAATGACCTGAAACTTCATGGAGCAACATATTGGAAAATATAAAAAATACCTGCAAAAGATGAAGGCCAGGGCCCCACCACCTGTCCACGAGGGTGGGGGGCGCGCCCCCTTACCTCGTGGGCCCCGTGGTGCCTCTCCGACTCCAACTCCAACTCTATATATTGTGTTTCAGGGGGGAAAATTAGAGAGAATAATTCATCGCGTTTTACGATATGGAGCCACCGCCAAGCCCTAAAACCTCTCGGGAGGGCTGATCTGGAGTCCGTTCGGGGCTCCGGAGAGGGGAATCCGTCGCCATCGTCATCATCAACCATCCTCCATCACCAATTTCATGATGCTCACCACCGTGCGTGAGTAATTCCATCGTAGGTAATTCTATCGTAGGCTTGCTGGACGGTGATGGGTTGGATGGGATCTATCATGTAATCGAGTTAGTTTTGTTAGGGTTTGATCCCTAGTATCCACTATGTTCTGAGATTGATGTTGCTATGACTTTGCTATGGTTAATGCTTGTCAGTAGGGCCCGAGTGCCATGATTTCAGATCTGAACCTATTATGTTTTCATCAATATATGAGTGTTCTTGATCCTATCTTGCAAGTCTATAGTCACCTATTATGTGTTATGATGCGTTAACCTTGAAGTGACAATAATCGGGATACTTACCGGTGATGACCGTAGTTTGAGGAGATCATGTATTCACTATGTGTTAATGCTTTGTTCCAGTACTCTATTAAAAGGAGGCCTTAATATCCCTTAGTTTCCGTAAGGACCCCGCTGCCACGGGAGGGTAGGAAAAAAGATGTCATGCAAGTTCTTTTCCATAAGCACGTATGACTATGTTTGGAATACATGCCTACATTATATCAATGAACTGGAGCTAGTTCTGTGTCACCCTAGATTATGACTGTTACATGATGAACCGCATCCAGCATAATTCTCCATCACTGATCCATTGCCTACGAGCTTTCCATATATTGTTCTTCACTTATTTACTTTCCCGTTGCTATTGCTATCATCACTACAAAATACCATAAAACATTACTTTTACTACTGTTACCTTTTGCTACCGTTACCACTACTATCATATTACTTTGCTACTAAATACTTTGCTGCAGATACTAAGTTTCCAGGTGTGGTTGAATTGACAACTCAGCTGCTAATACTTGAGAGTATTCTTTGGCTCCCCTTGTGTCGAATCAATAAATTTGGGTTGAATACTTTACTCTCGAAAACTGTTGTGATCCCCTATACTCGTGAGTTATCATATCCTTATAAATAGGACCCGAAAGCCATCTTCTATTCTTCTCCTTCTTTCTTCCTCCTCGCAGCGTGACGTACTGCACGAACCTCGCTGCCGTCGGCCTCCGTCTTCAACCTCAACGCCGACCGTTGCATCGTCCTGAGTGGACCAGAGAACTGCAATGCCACCCCGTTGTCCGAACAACATCGGTATGCTTTCCGCTCTTCATCATGGATCCACCATTAGGGTTTGTTGGTGCTCTTCGGTGTTGGTTGGTGTTCATCACTGCCCTTCCTTTTTCTTTGTTTAGATCCATAGATTATATCCAAAAGCTATATGAATCTTGCGCGGTAGCAATTTCAGTACTTGTTTTAATACTAGAACATATCCCCACCATGATAGATCTTCTCTAGGGCTCCTCTACTTTTCCTCTGTTACTTTTTGTAGATGAATTTATCCCCATTTTTTGAGCAGCAGTACATCCAAATTTATAACCTCAATCTGCGGAATCTGTTTGTCCCAATACTTAGCAAATTCAGTTTTCGATAACTCTTGAATACCTTAATCATGGCGGCTTACCGTGCCGGCTTATCTTTTCTTCATATATCTTTAGCCCTTGCTTAAGCCGCCATTATGCACTGTAATTGTTAACTTGCAATCGCATCAACTAATTTGAGCCAGCCAATTATTTTCTTTTTAGACCGTCCTTTCACCATGCCGCCGAAGATGATGACAACTTGCAACTAGGTTCCTTCCACAGTCACCGAGAGTACTTTGAAGGACTTTGTCACTGTGGGATTCTTACCAGAGAAGAGTGTCATGCATTATCGTGTTCCTGACCTTGAAGAGAGACCTCGGCCAAAAGATGGTGAAATCATTGTTTTCACTGACCATATGACCCGGGGCTTCTCGCCGCCCGGCTCAAAATTCTTCAGGGATGTTCTACACCTTTTCAAACTCCATCCGCAAGATATTGGACCCAATTATGTATCTAATATTTGTAACTTCCAAGTTTTTTGTGAAGTTTACCTTCAAGAAGAACCTACCGTTGAACTCTTCAGGGAATACTTCTACCTGAACCGCTAGAACGAGTACACCAATGGTCCCAGCTTGGAACTTGGCGAGATTTCAATTCAACGCATACGAGATGCAGTCTTCCCTTTAGTAGTCCTGCCAAGCCATCCCAAGGACTGGAATCAAACATGGTTCTACTGCAAAGATACCTCGCCGTTTGATGAAAATATGATGCCGGGTTATCGAGCTGATCGTCTTGATGCAAAGCACCCACTTCCTGATATACTCACCCCTGCCGAACGCAAGAAACTTGTCCCCAAAATTAGAAAAGTCCAAGATTTGTTAGGAAATGGCTTGACCGGAGTTGACTTGATCCACTGCTAGGTCGCATGGCAGATCATACCTTTAAGCCGCCGATCCGGCTTGATGTGTTCATACACTAGAGGAACTGATGACCCTTTACGTCATAGCTCTGTGCATTTAACTGAAGAGGCCATTGTTGAAATGGCAACCACTCTTGTCAATAGCAAGTATGAAGAATGCGACATAGTAGGGGTGAATCCTTTCTTCAAGCTTAACCCGGCGCCAGAGGTAAATCTTCTTAACTTCTTTTTCCTCAGTAGTTAAGTATTTGCATGAATTTCAACATGTACTCTTTCCACAGGCCAAATCCAACTTTTGGAAAGCAAAATACGACCATGAAGCTGCCAAAAAAGCTAGAGCCGCTGCGATAGCCGCCAAGAAGGCCGTCAGAAAATCGAAGAAGAAAGCGGCTGCCTCTGATTTATTCAAGCTGGATGACATCTCTAAGTCGGAGGTAGCCCTTGACTCTCTCGGCCTGTTTTTTAACAATCTTATTGACACTGACTATTGCCAGGATGAAACGGGGACCAGTCAGGCAGTTGAAGAAGAGGTAACTATTATTTCCTCCGACTCAGAACCTTTACCAAGGCAGAAACTTCAGCGGGTAACCAGGAAAGTAAGGTTTTCACACCCCTTGGCTTATTTAGATCCTCATTTTCTTTTGAAATGACAGCAACATGAGAGCCGCTGGCATACGTGGACTGGTGGAGATGACGATTTACCCTCTGGCTTACCAAAAACTCCTCGGAAATGCCAGAATGAGGTTCTTTTTGACTTTAACCCTTGTATTTGTCCAATAGATTACCTTCATCGCTCATTTTTGATTCCATCTTTGCAAGAGATTTCCTGTTCCTCCTCTGGCGATTCATCACAAACTCAATTGCGGCCTTCAAGACCGCCCCCGGGTAAAGATAACTACCCTTCTTATATACCTTTATATATGTATCATTATACTGACTTGTCTAAATCCTTTTTTAGCGGTCAAGCAAAGCCCAAGGAAGAAAAGGTGACAGAGCCGGCTGAGAATCCGAAAACCACTGAACCAGAGCAGCCAACCCTCGTACCGGAACATCCTGAAGAATCGGAGCAGTCAACTTTTGTGCCAGAACACACTGAACAGCCAGAGGACCCTGCCTTCAACGTTCAACCGGATTTACCTGAACCATCTGCGGATGAAACCGCTATTGATCCACCAAGTATTGAGCCATCAAGCTCAGCTAACCTGCCGGAGAAGCACGGTGATGAAATTATAATCAATGGTACCAGATTTGTTGAACTAGGGAACCCAACTGTTCTGGCAAGACACTCTGCCAAACAAGAAGTTATGGAAAGGCAGAAGGTGAGGTTTGACGTCTCCCACTATGCTCACCTGAGTATTAGTCAGGTGTTATCTGGTTATCTCAGTCAAGTATATTCCCGCCGTGATTCAAAAATTGAGATGGTCAAACATCTGCACCAAAAATATGAGGTACGTTCTCCGATTTATATAAGTTATATACCCTGCCATCCTCCAAGTCTTCTGATTATGATAAAATTGAATGATCTGTAGACTTTTAAAAGACTTATAAGCCTCTGCCTTAGACTCCCTCCAAGTCCAGTTTATAACTAAACCAGATGCTGATAGTATTTCACTTTGCATGTGTAGCCCCCAAGGGCCGGTTTAATCAGTATGAATGAGCCGGTCCTACTAGTCATTGTATAGAACTGAACCGTATAGCCCTCATGAGCCGGCTGAGACTGTTGACAGCTTATCCGGCTCATTTGTAGAAAGAAGTCAAACAATATGCATTAGCCCCCAAGTGCCAAGTGTTGTTGCCTGCAAAACACTTGGGACTTTTTTAGAAAGAGCCATTTCCTTTGAAAAATTTGCGCTGACAGACATTAGCCCCCAAGTGCCAAGTGTTATTGCTTGCAAAGCACTTGGGACTTGTTCTTTATAATCTGCCCTGAAACTGAACAACCTTATGTTGTATGCAGGCTGCGACTGCAGAACTAGAATCCCAATTGTCTGAGGCCAAGACCCGGCTGGCGACTCAAGAGACTGAAACAAACAAAGCCGAATCCAAATTCCAGTTGAGTGTGTCTGAAGCAGAAAAACTGAAGACCATCTTTACTGCGGAGAAAGAGGCTTGGGCCAATGAGAAGACTGTCTTGACGCAGCGTGCGGAGAAGGTGAGGCGGCTCTGGAGGAGGTTACCGCTGAACTCACCAGTTTAAAGAACCGTGTGTCTCAGATGGTTTGTGCAATCTTCGGTAAGTCACCTTGTTACGTACTCAAAGTGAGTATTTTCCATTATAAGCTGCCACTTAACCCATTGTGTAAACTTTACAGGTCCTAGGAGTAGCAACCTAAGCCGAGATACCGTAGTGAAGCTTAAGGCGGTTTACATGCTGGTTGACCAATTGTACACCAGAGTCCAACAGACTCTTGCCACTATCTCCCTCGTGAATCAAGGGCCGACTCTATTAAGTGACATCTCGAAGAAGCTATCCATCTTGCCCGCTCGGTTCCAAGAAATCAAACGATCGTGTGCTAGAGCCGGAGCTGTAATAGATTTAAGCCGTGCCAAAGCCTGGGTACCAGAATTAGACCCGGAAGACGTAGCCAGTGGATATCCAAGCCTCAAAGAAGATGGAACGCCTTTCTACCAAGAAGATTTTGCTGCTTGTGTCAAGGAAGTTCGTCCTCATGCTACCATTTGGTGAAAAACCAACCTCACCAAGTATCAGCCGGGTTTTGATGCAGACAATAAGAAGATGGCGAGTCCTTCATATAAAGTGATGTACTTAATCCTACCGATTCGTAAGCACACTTTCGCCCCTGAGATTGACCCTTCTAGTCTGATTGATGATGAGGCTGAATTCGTCGCCCTTCATGGCTATGACTGGTCCAAACCCATCTTCCATACGGTGGAGGAGGATGAACCGGCAAGGGATGAGGCGCAACCATCAAGTCAGCCGGCCCAAGACTCATGAATTGGCTCCGGTTTATCATCTGCTGTATGGGAGACTGAAAAACAGTATCATTTTGGGCTCCAAGCGCCTTGTAATAGTCTACCTTTAAACTTCTTGCTCTGCTATGCCATCGTGCATATTGTGCTGCTTATAACACTTATTTATCCGTTATGTGAAGATATGCTATATATCCCTTATGACATTAACAATTTTGAATCTGTTCCTCCATACAACATTTAAAAGTGTCCTGGCGGTTTACCGTTGGACGGGTGTTAACCCACAAGTATAGGGGATCGCAACAATTTTCGAGGGTAAAGTATTCAACCCAAATTTATTGATTCGACACAAGGGGAGCCAAAGAATACTCTCAATTATTAGCAGCTGATTTGTCAATTCAACCACACCTGGAAACTTAGTATCTGCAGCAAAGTATTTAGTAGCAAAGTAATATGATAGTGGTGGTAACGATAGCAAAAGGTAACAGTAGTAAAAGTAATGTTTTTGGTATTTTCTAGTGATGATAGCAATATCAATGGGAAAGTAAATAAGCGAAGAACAATATATGGAAAGCTCGTAGGCAATGGACCAGTGATGGAAAATTATGCCGGATGCGGTTCATCATGTAGCAGTCATAACCTAGGGTGACACAGAACTAGCTCCGGTTCATCAATGTAATGTAGGCATGTATTCCGAATATAGTCATACGTGCTTATGGAAAAGAACTTGCATGACATCTTTTGTCCTACCCTCCCGTGGCAGTGGGGTCCTTACGGAATCTAAGGGATATTAAGGCCTCCTTTTAATAGAGTACCAGAACAAAGCATTAACACATAGTGAATACATGAACTCCTCAAACTACAGTCATCACCAGTAAGTATCCTGATTATTGTCACTTCGGGGTTAACGGATCATAACACATAATAGGTGACCATAGACTTGCAAGATAGGAGCAAGAACACTCATATATTGATGAAAACATAATAGGTTTGATCTGAAATCATGGCACTCGGGCCCTAGTGACAAGCATTAAGCATTGCAAAGTCATAGCAACATCAATCTCAGAACATAGTGGATACTAGGGATCAAACCCTAACAAAACTAACTCGATTACATGATAGATCCCATCCAACCCATCACCGTCCAGCAAGCCTATGATGGAATTACTCACGCACGGCGGTGATCATCATGAAATTGGTGATGGAGGATGGTTGATGATGGCGATGGCGACGGATTCCCCTCTCCAGAGCCCCGAACGGACTCCAGATCAGCCCTCCCGAGAAGTTTTAGGGCTTGGCGGCGACTCCGTATCGTAAAACGCGATGAATTCTTATCTCTGATTTTTTTCTCCCTGAAACACAATATATAGAGTTGGAGTTGGAGTCGGAGTCGGAGAGGCACCAGGGGGCCCATGAGGTAGGGGGCGCGCCCTAGGGGGGCAGGCGCGCCCCCACCCTCGTGGACAGGTGGTGGGCCCCCTGGCCTTCATCTTTTGCAGGTATTTTTTATATTTTCCAAAAAGTTGCTCCGTGAAGTTTCAGGTCATTCCGAGAACGTTTGTTTCTGTACATAAATAACACCATGGTAACTCTGCCGAAAACAGCGTCAGTCCGGGTTATTTCCATTCAAATCATGCAAGTTAGAGTCCAAAACAAGGGCAAAAGTGTTTGGAAAAGTAGATACGACGGAAAACAATGCCCCAACATGAACTTATCATGATTTATAACCAAGGCTAGTTAAAATAATAATCATATATGAAAAATATATCATACCTGTGATATTTGATCACACTTGTTGATTTTACCAAGCCAGTGTAGTAAGGGTGATAACCCAAGAGTTTGGATGCTAGTAGTTATCAGAGATTGCCGCCTTATGAACAAAACCGGGTCGGGTTAATAAACACCGGATATTTACCTTTATTTATACTAGCAACTTATAGTCAAAAACCAGGCCGGGTTAATAAACTCCGGTTAATGTCATATATGACTCAGAAGGCATTATAGGCCATATTGTTTTTCGACCATGTATAACTATGTCGCAAAAGAAAAAAATCTCAAAAAGACATTCAAAGCAAAACAAAAAAACCCCGAGGCTTTCATAGGCCGCCAAGCCAAAATATATTTTTCAATGAAACTAGCATTAGACACTGGAAGGTACGCGCTTTCCGTGAGCCGGCCCTCATTGACCCAATCGACATTTTTACCTGGATAAGTTCAGTTCTTATTTAGAGATAGACTTATCAGGAGTACGCAGGGTTAGAGCAGCATCGTGCATCACAGGCCGATTTATCCAAGTTTCAAGGAAGGCATCTTTACAGCCTGAGCTTCTCCTTGCTATCCGTAAAACCGGGCCCTCTCATGACAAACCGGCGTTTTAACCTTAGCGAATTCAGGGTCTTGTTTAAAAGATTGACTGTTAAGAGTTCGGCAGGTCAACCAGGATTACCTGATGGAGAAGCATATGGCATATATACAGGCAGGATAACCCAGGGGTTTAGGTGAATACACCTGGCTTCCAAGCCTTACTTTTATAGCCTATCACAAGGTTATGAACTCTTTGTTCTTTAGAACAGAAGAGCCCCCAAGTGATATTTTGAGCTGTGCTCAGGGTACCTATGTTTGAGTCATGCTTTTGCCACAGACTCTCTTTGGCCCCAAGTTTTTACGTGACCTATAGGTCGGATCAAAAGGGTAATTATAACTTCGCTGTATAAAGCAGAAGCCCCCATGTAATCGAAGACTCATTAATTAGAGAGGAGAAAACGACAGAGGCCCTGCTTTAGAAGGGATGCGCCTTTGTTATATTGATCATAATATATACATTGTCAAAATATGTACATTGTATAAGCCGGTGGCTCAAGTGTAGTATGGCCCAAGCTGAGCAATATTCCAGGGCCGGCGGGTCTCCTCCTCCGACGTGCGAGAGTCCTTGTGGTCTCGAACATCGATAAGGTAATATGAACCGTTGTTTAGATTCTTGCTAACCACAAAGGGTCCTTCCCAAGGTGGGGATAACTTGTGCATATCAGTCAGATCCTGAATAAGCCGGAACACCAGGTCGCCTTCTTGAAAAGTTCTGGTTTTAACCCGGCGGTTATGATAACGGCACAGATCTTGCTGGTAAATCGCTGAACGAGCTGCTGCTATGTCACACTCCTCATCCAACAGATCAAGTGCTTCTTGACGTGCTCTTTCATTATCAGCTTCAACATAAGCTGCCACACGAGGCGAGTCATGACGGATGTCAGTAGGGAGAACTACCTCTGCTCCATAAACCATGAAGAAAGGTGTGTATCTCATAGATCTATTTGGGGTGGTATTAATGCTCCATAACACGGAAGGTAACTCCTCCACCCAACAACCCGGCGTCCTCTGCAGGGGAACCATAAGCCAGGGTTTGATGCCTTTCAAGATCTCTTGGTTTGCTCTCTCAGCTTGACCGTTGGATTGAGGGTGAGCTACTGATGATACATCAAGCCGGATATGCTCACGTTGACAAAATTCTTCCATAGCACCCTTAGAGAGATTAGTGCCATTGTCTGTTATAATGCTGTGTGGGAAGACAAAACGGAAGATCACCTTCTCCGTGAATTGAACCGCCGTTGCTGCATCACACTTACTGACCCGCTCTGCCTCTACCCACTTAGTGAACTTATCAACTGCCACCAAAAGGTGGATCTTCTTATCCTTGGATATTTTGAAAGGCCCAACCATATCGAGCCCCCAAACTGTGAATGGCCAAGTAATTGGAATCATCCTCAATTCTTGAGCTGGCACATGGGCTCGGCGTGCAAATTTCTGACATCCATCACACCTGCTGACGAGGTCCTTTGCATCAGCATGAGCTGTTAGCCAATAAAACCAATGAAGGAAAGCTTTAGCCACAAGGGACTTTGAACCGGCATGATGACCACAATCTCCTTCATGAATTTCTCATAAAACCTCACAGCCCTCTTCTGGAGAAACACAACGCTGAAACGCCCCTGTGACACTGCGATGATGTAATTCTCCATTGACAATCGTCATTGACTTAGACCACCAGGTTATCTGCCTGGCTATGGTTTCATCCTCAGGTAACTTGCCCCGGGTCATATAGGCCAAGTAAGGGATTGTCCAATCTGGGATTACATGAAGAGCCGCCACCAACTGAGCCTCCGGGTCAGGAATAGCCAAATCCTCCTCTATAGGAATCTTAACCGACGGGTTATGCAAGACGTCAAGAAAGACATTAGGCAGCACCGGCTTATTTTGAGAGCCCAGCCGGCTTAAAGCGTCTGCCGCTTCGTTTTTCCTCTGATCAACATGCTCAACTTGATAACCTTTGAAGTGACCAGCAATAACGTCCACCTCTCCCCGGTAAGCCGCCATGAGTGGATCCTTAGAATCCTAAGTACCAGAGACTTGCCGAGCCACCAAATCTGAGTCGCCGAAGCATCTAACCCGACTTAAGTTCATTTCCTTAGCCATCCGAAGACCGTGGAGTAAGGCCTCATACTCAACCGCATTGTTAGTACAAGGAAACATCAAACGAAGAACACATCAAAATTTATCGCCTCGAGGGGAAGCAAGAATAAATCCAGCCCCCGAGCCCTCCAATTGCCTGGACCCATCAAAGTCAATAGTCCAATATGTGTTATCCAGCTTTTCCTCAGGCATCTGCAGCTCTGTCCAATCATTGATGAAGTCCACCAGCGCTTGAGACTTGATGGCCGTGCGAGGTACATATTTTAACCCGTGAGGCCAAAGCTCAATGGCCCACTTAGCGACCCTGTCAGTTGCTTCTCTGTTTTGGATGATATCTCCTAAAGGAGCAGAGCTGACCACGGTGATGGGATGACCCAGAAAATAATGTTTAACCTTCCGGCTGGCCAGGAACACCCCATATACAAGCTTCTGCCAGTGTGGATACCTCTGCTTGGACTCAATAAGCACTTCACTGATATAGTAAACCGGCCTTTGAATCGGATACTCCTTTCCTGCCTCCTTTCTTTCTACCAAAATAGCAACACTGACGGCCCTGGCTATTAGCAGCCACATATAACAACAAAGGCTCCTTATCAATAGGGGCTGCGAGTACTGGCGGCTCAACCAACTGCTTCTTCAAATCCTCAAACGCTGCATCAACAGCATCACTCCAGACAAAGTTATCTGTCTTTTTCATCATCTGATACAGAGGGATAGCCTTCTCCCCCAACCGGCTTATGAACCGGCTGAACGCTGCAATACGACCCGCCAGGCGCTGTACATCATTGATACACGTCGGTTTAGCCAGAGAGGTGATGGCTTTGATCTTCTCCGGATTAGCTTCAATTTCTCTGTTAGACACCAAAAACCCAGAAGCTTGCTTGCCGGCACACCAAAAACACACTTGGCCGGGTTAAGCATCATCGTGTAAACCCAGAGATTATTAAAGGTTTCCTTCAAATCATCTATCAGTGTCTCCTTCTCTCTAGATTTCACCACAATATCATCCACATAAGCATGAACATTACACCCAATTTGGTTATGAAGGCAATTTATCACGCACCTCTGATAAGTCGCCTGGGCACTCTTGAGCCATAAAGGCATAGACACATAGCAGAAGGCTCCAAGGGGAGTTATGAAATCCGTCTTCTCCTGGTCCTTAACTGCCATCCTGATCTGATGATAACCATAATAAGCATCCAAAAAATTCAAATGCTCAAAACCCGCCGTAGCATCAATAATCTGATCAATATGAGGGAGAGCAAAAGGATCAGCCGGACAAGCCTTGTTTAAATCCGTGTAGTCCACACACATACGCCAAGTGCCGTTTTTCTTAAGTACCAGCACCGGGTTAGCCAACCACTCAGGATGGAAAACTTCAATGATAAACCCAGCTGCCAAGAGCCGGGCTACTTCCTCTCCAATGGCCTTCCGTCTCTCTTCATTAAAACGGCGAAGAAACTGCTTGACCGGCTTAAACTTTGGATCAATATTAACAGTGTGCTCAGCGAGTTCTCTCGGTACACCCGGCATGTCTGAAGGCTTCCATGCAAAGATGTCCCGGTTCTCACGGATGAACTCGATGAGCACGCTTTCCTATTTCGGATCCAGATTAGCACTGATGCTGAACTGCTTGGATGAGTCACCAGGAACAAAATCAGCCATCTTGGTATCATCTGCTGACTTAAACATTAAAACCGGATCATGCTCTATGGTTGGCTTTTTCAAAGATGTCATATCTGCCGGGTCAACATTGTCCTTGTAAAATTTCAACTCCTCCGTTGCACAAACTGACTCGGCATAAGCCGCGTCTCCCTCTTCACACTCCAGAGCTATCTTACGGCTCCCATGCACTGTAATGGTTCCTTTGTGACCCGGCATCTTGAGCAGCAGATACACGTAACACGGCCGCGCCATGAACTTGGCATAAGCCGTCCGTCCAAACAAAGCATGATACGGGCTGTGGATCTTGACCACTTCAAAGGTCAACGTCTCTGACCTAGAATCATGATCCTGCCCAAAAACTACTGACTGGATATGCCTACTTACCAGGCACCACGCCATGGAAAACAGTATTTGACGGCTTGATTTTTATCAGTCAACCCCACGCGACGGAAAGTTTCATAATAAAGGATATTGATACTACTCCCTCCATCCATGAGTACTTTGGTAAACTTATATCATTCGACCTGCGATGCAACCACCAAAGCCAAATGACCCGGATTATCAACCCGGGGCGGGTGATCTTCCCGACTCCACACAGTGGGCTGCTTAGACCAACGCAGATAACAAGGAACTGCCGGCTCAACAGCATTGACTAATCTCTTATGAAGCTTTTGGTCATGCTTACACAAGCTAGTGGTAAACACATGATATTGCCCACTATTCAACTGCTTCGGGTTGCTCTGGTAACCAGACTGTTGTTGTTGCTCACCCCCTTGATTACTCTGCTGGTTGTAACCACCCTGGTTGTTGTGATTACCTTGATTTCCTTGGAAACCAGAGTTAGAACCGCCACCGCAATAACCCGGACCGTGAGAGCCGGGCCCAGAACCGCCACCTGGCCCATGGCTGTCATGGAAAAGATTTGAATTTTTGTACTCCTTCATGATGTGACAATCCATCCCTAGATGCACG
Source organism: Triticum urartu (assembly GCF_003073215.2). Lineage (NCBI taxonomy): Eukaryota > Viridiplantae > Streptophyta > Magnoliopsida > Poales > Poaceae > Triticum > Triticum urartu. Next base: position 68,183,612 of record NC_053025.1, on the reverse strand, counting down.
GATGGCCTTTCTTTCGTACCATGTCGTGGGTAGGGTTGATTCAACATACGCTCAAGATTGATGCTGGATCCACTGGCTTGTGGGGGCGGTTTACCCTTACGACGCTGACCATTGTTCTGTGCATTGGTGTTAGCCAAAAAGTCAAAACTATTATTAGCTTTGAGCTTACCATTGCCTCCCGGGTTATACTGCTGCCCCTTAGCGTTGCTGCTCCTCTTCCCCTTCCCTTCCTTATTGTCATCAGACCCGGGTCTTTGGTACTATCAGAGTCAGCATATTTAACCAGAGCCGCCATGAGCGTCCCCATGTCATTGCGGTGGCGTTTAAGCCACCCTAGTTTCTACTTCAAGGGTGTGAAGCGGCAATTGTTCTCTAACATTAACACAGCTGAGTCGGCATTGATGCGGTCCGACGAGTGCAAGACTGTTGAGACCCAGCGCACCCATTGGGTTGTTGATTCACCCTCTTCTTGAACAAAGGCAACCAGATCCACAATTGACATGGGCTATTTACACGTATCTTTGAAGTTCTGGATAAACGGGCTTTTAACTCGGCCCATGACCCGATGGAATTGGCAGGGAGCCCCTTCAACCAGGTGCGGGCCTTTCCTTCTAGCATCAGGGGAAAATACTTAGCACACACAGCCTCGCTGACGTCCAGCAACTCCATGGCCATCTCATAACTCTCAATGCATGCCTCGGGACTTAAATCACCCGTATAGTTTGGCACCTTGCGAGGTCCTTTGAAATCTTTGGGCAGATGCTCATTACGTAGATCCGGCACCAAGCATGGTACGCCCAAGTTACTAAAGGTTACACCTGGCTCCACAGTGGTGGTCGGACGAACCGGAGTTGGTTGACGAGCCACATACTGAGCCGCCAGCTCGGCCTCTCGACGAGCTCTACCTTGATCCACCACATCCTAAGCGTTTGTACCACCGCCCGCCGGGACATGCACACGGGGCGGGTTATGGTTCTGCCCACTGCTTGATACAGCCGGCTCATCGAGATGCCTGCTGTAGCTCTAGCTCGGGCGAGGGATAGAATGAACTCGATCGCGGCTGTAAGAATAAGCCTGCTGTTGAAACAGCGCCGTCTAAAGAAGATCTCTAGCCCTCCGTGTCTCGACTGCCGCTGGTGATTCACCTTCATCCAGGATAGCTGCCAATCGAGATGCCGCAGCGATCATGTTATCCAAAGGGTTGGAGTAATGACCCGGTGGCATCGGCACATACTGTGGCGGGTTGCTATTATGACGAGCTGGATCCATCACGCGCGGTTGAACTGGCGTACCCGTCGCAGGTGCTTCGACTCGGTTTACCCCTACCGGGTTACTGGTTCCTGCTCCTGGCGTGTTAAAAAGATTTCTTGCTTTGTAAACTGACGGCAGACGGGTCTGATGCCTTCTCCTCATAACTTCGTTGGAAGCGTTCTGATCTAACATGAGCCGGAAAGATTGTGACTGAATCCGCTGAGCTTGAGCATCCAAAGCAGTCCGCTCTTCAGCCATCCTGGTGCTTTCAGCGATTAACTCCTCCTTGGCCTACGCTATCTCATCACACAGTTTTGTGATCGCCACATTGTGCTGATCTTGATCTACCGGGTTAACCACCGTTGTTAACATCAACGTCAATTTATCGAGCAAATCAGTTAAATCCTGAGCTGGCGGGCACTCAGGGCCTCCTGCCCCAGCAGCCGCTGCCGCCCCTGACCCAGAAACCATCTCCGCCGCAGTTGATGAGTGCTACACGGGCCATGAAAATTGCAACTCGATTTGGCGACTCACGTCCGGAATACTGTCGCCATTGGAACAGCCCCCAAGCCGGCCGTCTGGCAGTTGATACAAAGACTCTATCTCACCAGTGGATGACTCACCATCAGAATAAACGACGGTCTCATCATGAGATGCTGGCATGTCCTCAGATTCTACTCCATGGATAAATCCCACGAAGGCATGATTCATGGCAGGCCGAACTCGGGCGGGTCTCGCATGCTGAGCCGTCTCGACGATGTCAGTGCAGATGTCCGGCTCAGGGCCCGGTTCGCCGATCTTGCCGATGAAGACATGGATTCCACCAAAGGGGACCCGCTACCCGTACTCAATTGAGCTCGCCTCATGCCCCAGCCTGCGTCGTCGATGTAGAGCTTGCGGCGGCGACTCTTAGTCATCCGGCCTACAGCGTATCCCTTTATCCCTTCAAAGCTGCCCTTTAAGAACTTGAAACCATGGTGCGATAGCCCCACGGTGGGCGCCAACTATCGTGGAATTGTCACGGCAGATGTCCTAGTGTGAGGACTTAGTCGTGGAGCCATCGTGTTGAGGTTAGCTTAAAGGGGTTAATCAGGACAAAGGACACGAGGAGTTTATACTGGTTCGGCCCCTTACAATGAAGGTAAAAGCCTAGTACAGTTTAAGGTTGGTATTGCTAGGGTTCCGATGAGCAGGGAGCGAATACGCTTGACTCTGCTCTCGATCTGTTGTTTTCTGTCCTAAGACACCGCTAGGTCATCCCCTTATATACACGGGTTGATGCCCTGCGGCCCTCAGAGTCCCGGTCGGATTATACAACGTATCTGGCTCGGTGACCTTTCTCACATGCCTTACAATATAAGTTTACATACACGGCACATTACAATTATGGGCCTTAAGCCGCCTTCGGGTCTGGGCCCTCTACTAAGTCTATCTATGAATCGCCATGTGACCTTGGGCTTCATTGTGTTGAGTCTTCGTAGGGATGACCCGGCCCCTCCTGGGCGGGTCATACCTAATAGTTATATCCCCAAAAAGAGCAGACTTGGGCTTTGATGTTGTAGCCCCTGACTTAATAGCATCTCCCATAAGCTTATGAGCTTTGGGTGCTGGAGCATCCTCTTCCTCTTCCTCTTCCTCTTCTTCTGCTGGATCCTTAAACATGGATGATCTCCCTATGACTCTAGAAGTGGTCTTCTTGACCCTCTCTTTTCTCTTCTTGCCTTCTCCAACATCTTTGGGTTCAAGAGTGAACTCCATAGTTTCTTCCAAGGCTGCTTTCCTAGGCTTGGATGTTGGCATTCTCTTGGCAGGTGTCTTCTTGTGCATCCCTGGCTTTGTTGTAGCAGCCGAGCCATACTCCTTCTTCAGCACTTTCTTCTTTGAGGTGGCTTCTGTTGGGGATCGTAGCAGAAATTTTAAATTTTCTATGCATCACCAAGATCAATCTATGGAGTAATCTAGCAACGAGAGGGAGAGGAGTGCATCTACATACCCTTGTAGATCGCTAAGCGGAAGCGTTCAAGAGAACGGGGTTGATGGAGTTGTACTCGTCGTGATCCAAATCACCGATGATCCTAGCGCCGAACGGACGGCACCTCCGTGTTCAACACATGTACGGAGTGGAGACGTCTCCTCCTTCTTGATCCAGCAAGGGGGGAGGAGAAGTTGAAGGAGATCCAGCATCATGACGGCGTGGTGGTGGAAGTAGCGGGATCCCGGCAGGGCTTCGCCAAGCGCAAGCAGGGAGGAAGAGGTGTCACGGGAGGGAGGGAGGCGCCAGGGCTTGGGTGCTGCTGCCCTCCCTCCCCTCCACTATATATAGGGGCCCTGGGGGGGCGCCGGCCCCTAGAGATCCCATCTAATGGGAGGGGCGGCGGCCTAGGGGGTGGCTTGGCCCCCAAGCCAGGTGGAGGCGCCCCCACCCCTTTAGAGTTTCCAACCCTAGGCGCAAGGGAGGCCCAAGGGTGGCGCACCAGCCCACTAGGGGCTGGTTCGCACGCCACTTCAGCCCATGGGGCCCTCCGGGACAGGTGGCCCCACCCGGTGGACCCCTGGGACCCTTCTGGTGGTCCCGGTACAATACCGATGACCCCGAAAGTCTCCCGGTGGCCAAAACTGGACTTCCTATATATATATATATATATAGGGTGGCACTATTCTAATCCCAGGATTAGAATAGTTATTTGGATCACATCGCCCCTATATAGAGCCCGACTAGGTTTTCCCGAACTAAAAAAACTCAAGCTGCCCCCACTGCTCCCCCGACAGCCCCACGACCTTTCGCCGATCCTGCCGCGGCCTCCTCCCGGCACGTCGCCATGGCCCGTGACCATCTCCCGCCGCCGCGACCGCCTGCCGGACCGTCGGCCACGACGCGCTGCCCCGAGGCACCTCCCACCGTCGTCCCCCGGCTCCGACGCGCCTCCTGTCGCTGTCTCCTCGGTCCCCAACGTGCCTCCCGCCGCCGGCCTCTGGATATGGCCGTCGCTCCGCCTTCGCTTGCAAGATATAGCCGATGCGCCATCCCCTCCGACAGATCCACCCAGGGACCGATCCCGACGCCGCCTGTAGCCACCACACACCGACGCTCGCCCCACCGAATCTGCTGGACGCCTCAGCTTCAACTGGACTGCCTCGCCTACTTCTGGTGCGCCGGTGCACCCCCTCTATGCATCATCGCCCAGATTGCAGACATGATCAGAGGACGTGGGAGGAGGTAGTGGGCGCCTAAAGACTGAAGATGTGCAGTTCGGGCAGTACAACTTGGCAGGTCAAGAGATTCCTCTGCCCGCTATGATGCTGGCCAGTGCGTCGGGGAGCGATAGCCTCCCCGGCCTGCAGCTTTCTCCCACCATCGTGTGGTTGTGCTGCAGCCGCTATTGTACAGTGGTTTAGGAGGATCCCCGCCAAAGCTGGCTCAACTCGTCCCCAACCTCATCGCGTCTGCCCTCTTGGTCCGCCTCACCTTCCAACGATGGCGCAAGGAATGTGGCCAAAATGGTGGAGCTGCTGCAGCCGTACTACTACTAATGCAAATCCAGTGAAGAAGGAATATTAAGCACAAAGCTCAAAGATCCCTTTGCTGAAATGTTCAGACAAAACATAGAGAGAAATTTCAGAGATCCCTCTGCCGAATATGAGCATGCCATACAAACTTCTATCAGACAACAAAAAATGTGTCAAGCCCCGTCTAAGTGGTAGTGGCTCCTTTGCTCACGGAATCTGTAGCCCTTTCTATTATGTCGAGAAATTCACTTGTTGTCAACATTCTGTATCCAACATTTTGGGGCCTCATGGCGCCTAGTAGTTTACATTATTCACCGATGCACCTCTTTTCTCTGGAGCAGAAAGATAGAAGTTCATCCCGGCAGCCTATATGGTTCAATGTGTATATTAAATGAAGGAAAAAGCAACAGTAGGTGTCCAGCAACATCAGTGTGTGGCTGCCTATAATTCTTCTGTGTGTGCGTGCACACTATGCACATGAGCATTAGTACGAGGAAAATGGAGACCGGCCGGAGCAAGTTAAAAAAGTTGACCAAGAAGTTCAAAATCATGAGTATGAGGAGTTCTTGCTTATGTACATACTGTTTGCAAGAAGGACTCATGAGCATGAAGGTATTTTCCTTGATAATCTTTTGCTCTGATGCATATGGCCAAGATACATGTAACACATTGCCTACTCTGTCATGGTTATGCTCTCACATGCCTCTATATTTCATATTTACATGAGTGCATACATGTAGGGGGAGCCTATGCTTGTTACATGTCCTTCCAAAGCTTTACTTGTTGTTCTTTATATCTTTATCTAAAGCTTTGATGTATGTTGCCATCAATTACCAAAAAGGGGGAGATTGAAAGTACAAGTGCTCCCTAGGTGGTTTTGGTAATTGATGACAACATATCTCTTGTTGGACTAATGTTTCTATCTAGTATGTTTCAGATAAGGTTCAACAATGGAGTGGCATGGACTAAAGGTTGTGGGAACTCCTTCAAGATGCTAAGGACAAAGGATTGGCTAAAGCTTCAAGCTCAAGACTCTTCATTTTACATTTTAGTGATCCAAGATCACATTGAGTCCATAGGAAAAGCCAATACTATCAAGGAGGGATGAGGTGTTGCTTAATGAGCCTCTTGCTTCATGTGCTTAATGATATGCTCCAAAATCCTCAACTACTTTCCCACTTCCACATATGACCTAAACCCTAAGCCAAACTCGGTCCTACCGATTCTTCCTATCCGGCGCCACCGAGTTTCACTTGTCATAAGCCACTGCCAAACCCTAGCAATTCGGTTCTACCGATAGGGATCTCGGTCTCACCGAGATGGGATTGCAAACTCTCTGTTTCCCTTTCGTAACTTTTCGGTCTCACCGAAAGAGCGAATCGGTCCCACCGAGATTGCAATGTAAACTCTTGTTTCCTTTTGTAACTTTTCGGTCTCACCGAAAGAGCAAATCGGTCCCACCGAGTTTACCTGACCAACTCTCTGGTTAGCTTATTACCAAACTCGGTCTCACTGAGTTTGTGTAATCGGTCTCACCGAGATTACGTTATGCCCAAACCCTAACCATATCGGTCCTACCGAGTTGCATGTCAGTCCCACCGAAAATCTCTAACGGTCACTAGGTTTCCCTTTTCGGTCCGACCGAGTTTGTTGATTCGGTCCCACCGAGATTGGAAAACTGTGTGTAATGGTTGGATTTTGTGTGGAGGCTATATATACCCCTCCACCTCCTCTTCATTCGTGGAGAGAGCCATCAGAACACATACACAATTCCAACTCATATGTTCTGAGAGAGAACCACCTACTCATGTGTTGAGACCAAGATATTCCATTCCTACCATATGAATCTTGATCTCTAGCCTTCCCCAAGTTGCTTTCCACTCAAATCTTCTTTCCACAAAATCCAAATCCTATGAGAGAGAGTTGAGTGTTGGGGAGACTATCATTTGAAGCACAAGAGCAAGGAGTTCATCATCAACACAACATTTGTTACTTCTTGGAGAGTGGTGTCTCCTAGATTGGCTAGGTGTTACTTGGGAGCCTCCGACAAAATTGTGGAGTTGAACCAAGGAGTTTGTAAGGGCAAGGAGATCGCCTACTTTGTGAAGATCTACCGCTAGTGAGGCAAGTCCTTCGTGGGCGATGGCCATGGTGGGATAGACAAGGTTGCTTCTTCGTGGACCCTTCGTGGGTGGTTGCTTCTTCGTGGACCCTTCGTGGGTGGTTGCTTCTTCGTGGACCCTTCGTGGGTGGAGCCCTCCATGGACTCGCGCAACCATTACCCTTCGTGGGTGGAGCCCTCCATGGACTCGCGCAACCATTACCCTTCGTGGGTTGAAGTCTCCATCAACGTGGATGTAGGATAGCACCACCTATCCGAACCACGGGAAAAACATCTGCGTCTCCAATTGCGTTTGAATTCTCCAAACCCTTCCCCTTACATTCTTGCAAGTTGCATGCTTTACATTCCGCTGCTCATATACTCCTTGCATGCTTGCTTGATATGTATTGTGTATGTTGAAATTGTTCCTAAAACTCCACTCAAACCAAAAAGGCCTAAAAATTGCAACTTTAGCACTAAGTGTCTAATCACCCCCCCTCTAGACACATCTACTTCTAGATCCTACAACTGGTATCAGAGCTTTGGTCTCCATTGCCTTGGTTTAATCACCATTGGAGGAAGATGGATATGTCTACCTTAGGGAGTCTTAGACATAGAGTGCCTATTCTTGATGGAGAGTATTTTCATGAGTGGAAAAATGAGATGCTTGTAATTTTCAATCAATATCATTTGAACAAGTATATTGCTAGCCCTTGTGCACCTCATATTGATCCTTTGCATCCTACCCTAGATGAAGATATTGACATGATTCGCAATCTTAGAACTATTGAGCTCATCATTAGAGGATTGCCCAAAAATTTGATTGCTAGTTTGCCTACTCTTAATTGTGCCTATACTATATGGAAATTTCTTGAGGAACGATTTCCCGATAATTCCTTGAAAACTTTGGATGAAATTCTCCATAAATCTATATCCTTGAGTAAGATGAACTCTAGTGATCCTAGTTTTGGTAATTGTCTATTTGAACTTACCAATCTTAAGCATGCTAAAGGAGATGTTGGAATCATTAGTGATATCATATTCAAAGCTATAAGAATTCATAAAAGTGACCACTTTGATGATCATTTATCTAATGAATTACCCTCTCTAGGAAATGATGAGTCACAAGATCATGATGAACATGGATACTATGATGATGATGATAGTGACTTCGATCTTGATGATGCAATGAGACATTTTGGTCTTATGGCAAATCTTCGGGGATATGAGTCAGGAGGAAAGGAATGGGTTCTTGATAGTGGATGTACTGATCATATGACCGGAGATGAAGAGATGTTTCGTGAGCTTGCTGAAAATGACGGCCCTCGAAAATATGTCACCTTTGGTGATAAGTCAACGGGTAAAGTGGTTGGCCTTGGTAAGGTGGCCATCTCACATGATAGTTCCATTCAAAATGTCATGCTCGTTGAATCTCTCGGCTACAACTTACTTTCAGTATCTAGACTTGATGATTTCAGTTTGAATGTCCTATTTACTGAGGTAGATTGCCAAGTATTTCGTCGAGACAATCATAAAATGGTCTTTACCGGTATGCGTAGAGGTGATCTTTACATTGTCGATTTCTCTAAAAAGGCACAACCTAAAACTTGCTTTGTTGCTAAATCCTCAAAAGGTTGGTTGTGGCATAGACGACTAGGTCACGTTGGTATGAGAAACCTTGACAAGCTTATTAAAGGAAATCATATCCTTGGAGTTAACGATGTCATATTTGATAAGGATAGACTTTGAAGTGCTTGTCAAGCAGGTAAACAGGTTGGAGGAAGGCATCCCGTGAAGAACATCATGACCACAAGAAGGCCACTCGAGCTACTTCATATGGATCTTTTTGGTCCCAACGCCTACAAGAGTCTCGGTGAAAATTCTTTTGGTCTAGTTATAGTTGATGATTTTTCAAGATTTACGTGGGTGTTCTTTCTTAATGACAAGTCGCAGGTCCAGAAGATCTTCAGAAACTTCGCTAGGAAGGCCCAAAATCAGTTTGACGTGAAGATCAAGAAGGTTTGGAGTGACAACGGAACGGAGTTCAAGAATGCAAATGTGGACACCTTTCTTGACGAAGAAGGGATTTCACACGAGTTCTCGGCTACGTACACACCTCAACAAAATGGAGTTGTTGAGAGGAAGAACCGGACGCTCATCGAAATGGCAAGAACGATGTTTGATGAATACAAGACGCCGAAGCACTTTTGGGCAGAAGCGATTGAGACAGCTTGTCACGCAACAAATCGCTTATATCTTCACAAGCTACTCGGCAAGACGGCATACGAGCTTCTCACCGGTAACAAACCCCAAGTTGGATACTTTCGAGTATTCAGCTCAAAGTGCTACATTCTTGATAAGCATCGTCGTTCAAAGTTTGCTCCTAAATCTCATGAAGGTTTTCTACTTGGTTATGGCTCAAACTCTCACACTTACCGTGTCTACAACAATTTCACCCGAAAGGTTGAAGAGACGGTAGATGTGAAGTTTGATGAATCTAATGGCTCGCAAGTAGAGCAATTGCCAATTGATGTAGGAGACAAAGAACCTTCAGAAGCAATCCAAGACTTGTCCATTGGCAAAATTTGTCCAACGGAGGTGAAGGAGAGTACTTCATCCGTCCAAGTGGAAGCTTCTACTTCACGACAAGGTGAACCAAGAATCGACACAGAAGCATCCACAAGTGGGACACACCATGATGAAGAAGACAAGGAAATGCATCAAGACGAACATCAACAACCTCTTTCTCCACCACGACAAGAGAACGACGATGTCAACAATGAAGAAGGCCAAGAAGAAGAACAAGATGAAGAAGATGTTCAACGAAGACCCAAGCAAAAGCTCTCACGAGTTCAAGCAAGAATTGCCAAAGATCATCCCGTCGAGCAAATCCTCAATGATATACAAACCGGGAGAATCACTCGCTCAAAAACTCGTTTAGCTAACTTTTGTGAAAACTATTCATTCATCTCTAGCATTGAACCTATGAAGGTTGAAGAAGCATTGAAAGATCCGGATTGGATAAACGCTATGCATGAAGAGCTACACAATTTTGAGAGAAACCAAGTTTGGACATTGGTTGAGAAGCCTGACAACAACCACAACATCATTGGTACCAAATGGGTGTTTCGCAACAAGCAAGATGAAGATGGACAAGTGGTTCGCAACAAAGTACGTCTCGTCGCCCAAGGATACACACAAGTCGAAGGTATGGACTATGGTGAGACATATGCTCCCGTTGCTAGACTTGAGTCCATTCGCATCTTACTTGCCTATGCTAATCACCATAATATCACCTTGTACCAAATGGACATTAAAAGTGCTTTTCTAAATGGTGAAATAGAGGAGGAAGTTTATGTCAAACAACCTCCCGGCTTTATCAATCCTAAGAAACCAAATCATGTTTACAAACTTCACAAAGCTCTTTATGGTCTTAAACAAGCTCCTAGAGCATGGTATAAATGCTTGACCAAGTTCCTTATTACAAGTGGTTTTGAAATTAGTAAAATTGATTCTACTCTTTTTACTAAAAGGGTTAATGGAGAACTATTTGTATGCCAAATTTATGTCGATGATATCATATTTGGTTCAACTAACCCTCTCTTTAGTGAAAAGTTTGGAAAGCTAATGTCAGAGAAGTTTGAGATGTCTATGATGAGTGAACTCAAATTCTTTCTCGGTTTGCAAATCAAGCAAACTAAGGAAGGTACATTTGTCTCTCAAACGAAGTACACCAAGGACTTATTCAAGAAGTTCAATATGCAAGAATGCAAAGGTATGTCTACACCCATGCCTACTAGTGGACATAATGATTTAACCAAAGATGGTGAACCGGTTGATCAAAAGGTTTATCGCTCTATGATTGGTTCATTGTTATACCTATGTGCTTCACGTCCCGATATTATGCTAAGTGTGTGCATGTGTGCACGATATCAAGCTGCTCCTAAAGAATGTCATCTTAAGGCTGTGAAAAGGATAGTGAGATATTTAATCCATACACCAAATTTTGGCATTTGGTATTCTAAGAGGTCTTCTTTTGATCTTGTTGGCTATTCCGACTCGGATTATGCCGGAGACAAGGTTGATAGAAAGTCCACTTCGGGTACTTGTCAATTTCTTGGTATATCTCTTGTGTCTTGGTCTTCCAAGAAACAAAACTCGGTATCCTTATCCACCGCCGAAGCGGAATACATTGCCGCTGGTTCATGTTGTGCTCAATTACTTTAGATGACCCAAACTCTTAAAGATTATGGGATCTATGTGAAACATGTTCCACTACTTTGTGACAATGAAAGTGCTATCAAAATTGGTCATAATCCTGTACAACATTCTCGAACTAAGCATATTGAAGTTCGTCATCATTTCATTCGAGATCATGTTGCTAAGGGTGACATTGATCTTAAGCATGTTCGCACCGATAAGCCATTAGCGGATATATTTACTAAACCTCTTGATGAGAAAGTGTTTTGCAGGTTGAGAGGAGAATTGAACATCATTGATGCTTCGAACTTGGAGTAGAAACTCCATTGGATACATGCAAGACATGAGCTTATGACTAATCCATGATATATCTCTTATGATAACTATCTTATGTCTTGGATATATTTGCACCTTGCATGTTGTCTAACCCATGTAGGTGCTTGGTTGAATCTAATTCCATGAGATTGTGACTCACTCACATCTTGAGCAATCTCTACATCACCAAGACTCTACACAATGGTGGTTGAAGACAAGGAAGCACAAAACCATTCAAACATATCCTTTGACAAATTCTATGTTGAGCTTCATGATTGTCATTTTTGGATACACAAGTGCTCTTCCTTGCAAGAACTAACCCATGTAGGTAGATGAAATAAAACTCCAAGTGGTGATCCCAACTCTTGATGAGCTACATCAACCTTGAGCACCCACACAAGTTCAACTACATGAGCAAGAACCACACTACCACCCAAGGTATGTTATTCCATCTTCGAGAAGCTTTACTCCAAGACATGAGTCAAAGCAACTCAACAAGATGTGAATACATCAAGATGCTTAAACGAAAAATGGTAACCCCATTTTGAGCTTAAACAATGAGTATGACCTATGATGAAGTGTTCTCACTTGACTCCTAAGTCAATATACTCTAACATAGGTGACTATGTCACCGCCCAACTCTAGATGAAGTTCTCTTGTGTTATTTTCTATGTTATTGCATTTGTCTCATGCATGTTTATTTTCTTTCTCTTTTTCAAAAAAAACTTCATCTAGATCTTTCAGTTTCTTCTCTTTTCTCTTTGTTTTTGTTCTGCATTTTCTGCATTTAATTCCTTGCAAATCCTTCAGGTAAATCATTGCAAATCTTTGTGAGATCCTACATGTCTAGTGAGCTGAGGTGACAAATGTTTTTCTCTGTGTAAACTCGGTTTCACCGACTTGTAATTTTCGGTCCAACCGAATCCTTTCGGTACCACCGAAACATACCACTCGGTGCCACCGACTTTGCAACAGGAAAAACAGTTTGCCACTTGTTCTATATTTCTTCTGATCTAGCTCTACTCAATGAATCTTGTCCTCTACAAGCATCACAGTTTTATCCATTGCTTTGTGCTGAGTCTCAAGGACCAAACCTATACGACGGATTCCAGAAAGCCCTACTTGGAAATTGACGTCAAAGGGGGAGAGAGAGATCACATCAAAGCTTGTAGGAGAGAGAGATCACATCAAGGGAGAGAAAGTCTCAAGGACCAAACCTACAAGAGAGAAAGTATTAAGGGGGAGAGAGAGACTTCCAGGGGGAGAGAATACTCAAGGATCCCAGATGTCCCAGATGCTTGATGCTTGATGTTCAAGAGGAGAGATGTCACATGTCTTTTTAGGGGGAAAGACATGTTCATTTGTATCTTTCAGCTCTGATTTTCTGTTCCCTATCTTCTCCCAATATCCCATGTAAGATTCAGGGGGAGCAAGACACCTAAGGGAAAGAAATCAGTCAAATTCATTGCATATCATTATTCTTGGGGACATGTTGGATCCAATGTGGTACCTTGTACTCACTCTCTACATGTCATCCCAGTCTTGGTATTCTTGTGGTTTCTTTTGTTTGCTCTGGCTAGTGGATGTACCTGTGTTATCTAACTTTGTTTGCGCAGGTTCATTCCATCCTAAGCCAACTCAAGACCACAAGGTAAGTATATGCATCAAAATCATGAGTATGAGGAGTTCTTGCTTATGTACATACTGTTTGCAAGAAGGACTCATGAGCATGAAGGTATTTTCCTTGATAATATTTTGCTCTGATGAATATGGCCAAGATACATGTAACACATTGCCTACTCTGTCATGGTTATGCTCTCACATGCCTCTATATTTCATATTTACATGAGTGCATACATGTAGGGGGAGCCTATGCTTGTTACATGTCCTTCCAAATCTTTACTTGTTGTTCTTTATATCTTTATCTAAAGCTTTGATGTATGTTGCCATCAATTACCAAAAAGGGGGAGATTGAAAGTACAAGTGCTCCCTAGGTGGTTTTGGTAATTGATGAAACATATCTCTTGTTGGACTAATGTTTCTATCTAGTATGTTTCAGATAAGTTCAACAATGGAGTGGCATGGACTAAAGGTTGTGGGAACTCCTTCAAGATGCTAAGGACAAAGGATTGGCTAAAGCTTAAAGCTCAAGACTCTTCATTTTACATTTTAGTGATCCAAGATCACATTGAGTCCATAGGAAAAGCCAATACTATCAAGGAGGGATGAGGTGTTGCTTAATGAGCCTCTTGCTTCATGTGCTTAATGATATGCTCCAAAATCCTCAGCTACTTTCCCACTTCCACATATGACCTAAACCCTAAGCCAAACTCGGTCCTACCAATTCTTTCTATCCGGCGCCATCGAGTTTCACTTATCATAAGCCACTGCCAAACCCTAGCAATTCGGTTCTACCGATAGGGATCTCGGTCTCACCGAGATGGGATTGCAAACTCTCTGTTTCCCTTTCGTAACTTTTCGGTCTCACCGAAAGAGCGAATCGGTCCCACCGAGATTGCAATGTAAACTCTGTGTTTCCCTTTTGTAACTTTTCGGTCTCACCGAAAGAGCAAATCGGTCCCACCGAGTTTGCCTGACCAACTCTCTGGTTAGCTTATTACCAAACTCGGTCTCACCGAGTTTGTGTAATCGGTCTCACCGAGATTACGTTATGCCCAAACCCTAACCATATCGGTCCTACCGAGTTGCATGTCAGTCCCACCGAAAATCTCTAACGGTCACTAGGTTTACCTTTTCGGTCCGACTGAGTTTGTTGATTCGGTCCCACCGAGATTGGAAAACTGTGTGTAATGGTTGGATTTTGTGTGGAGGCTATATATACCCCTCCACCTCCTCTTCATTCGTGGAGAGAGCCATCAGAACACATACACAATTCCAACTCATATGTTCTGAGAGAGAACCACCTACTCATGTGTTGAGACCAAGATATTCCATTCCTACCATATGAATCTTGATCTCTAGCCTTCCCCAAGTTGCTTTCCACTCAAATCTTCTTTCCACGAAATCCAAATCCTATGAGAGAGAGTTGAGTGTTGGGGAGACTATCATTTGAAGCACAAGAGCAAGGAGTTCATCATCAACACACCATTTGTTACTTCTTGGAGAGTGGTGTCTCCTAGATTGGCTAGGTGTTACTTGGGAGCCTCCGACAAGATTGTGGAGTTGAACCAAGGAGTTTGTAAGGGCAAGGAGATCGCCTACTTCGTGAAGATCTACCGCTAGTGAGGCAAGTCCTTCGTGGGCGATGGCCATGGTGGGATAGACAAGGTTGCTTCTTCATGGGTGGTTTCTTCTTTGTGGACCCTTCGTGGGTGGAGCCCTCCATGGACTCGTGCAACCATTACCCTTCGTGGGTGGAGCCCTCCATGGACTCGTGCAACCATTACCCTTCGTGGGTGGAGCCCTCCATGGACTCGCGCAACCATTACCCTTCGTGGGTTGAAGTCTCCATCAACGTGGATGTAGGATAGCACCACCTATCCGAACCATGGGAAAAACATCTGTGTCTCCAATTGCATTTGAATTCTCCAAACCCTTCCCCTTACATTCTTTCAAGTTGCATGCTTTACATTCCGCTACTCATATACTCTTTGCATGCTTGCTTGATATGTATTGTGTATGTTGAAATTGTGCCTAAAACTCCACCCAAACCAAAAAGGCCTAAAAATTGCAACTTTAGCACTAAGTGTCTAATCACCCCCCCTCTAGACACATCTACTTCTAGATCCTACAAAAACCTAGAGATTTAGATTTAAATAATGGAGAAGTACAATGTTTATTACAATACCAAGAAGGTGAAACTTAAAAAACCTGAGCCATTCAAAAAGTTGATAAAAAAACGATGTTCCCTCTTTTGGAAAAGACCTAGAAGTTCAAATTTAAATAACACCATGAAGTCTTAAGTAAAAAATGAAGCTACTTAATGTTTATAGAAAAAAATCAGATTTCCCCAATACTAAAGATTAAAACCAATAAGTTCAATTTTCAAAAACGGTGTAGTTCCATGTATATAAAAAATTCAGGTTTTCTCGTTACTAATGAGTACAACCAAGAAGTTCAATTGGAAAAAGCGGAGCAGTTTGATATTTATTTGAAAAAATTTATTTTTCAGTTACTAAAGAATAAAACCAATAAGTTCAATTCGAAATAACGAAGAAGTTTGATGTTTCTAAAAAAACTCCAATTTTCACATTTCTAAAAAACACAATGAAGTTCAAATAAAAAAGGTAGAGCGGTTCAATGTCTATAACATACTCAGATGTTTTCGCGTAACCAAGAGAAGTTCAGATTGATAACTCCCTAAAGTTCATGTGCTAAAGGGTGTGCATTTTGTATTTCAAGTGCTTGGCTCAAGAAAGTTCAAAAATTCTTGTGATAGAGGTTGAACAAATATACATGATAGAAGTTCAAGGTGAAAATAGCAGGAAGTTCAACTACTACACAAAATGCATTTCACGTAAGAACATTTGAATAGAAAACAAAAGGCTTAAAAGGTTTGTTGCAAGAAGTTCATGTGATCCTCCATAGTTAAAATTTATGTGCGAGACGTCTGTCATTCATTTACATGTTGAAAAAAAAGCAAAAAAACAACGTTGTTTTTCCATTTTAAAAACTGCTCTCAAATGGCAATGAATTTGTAACACGTGTCTACATGAAAAACTTACCGCGATTCAGATGCTTTCCACCGGGTATATTGTGTGCCACATTTCGATGAACGGTTTAAAATTTTCATGTGTATCATTTAAAAGACGTTTTGATGTATTCAAAAAATTCTTACCCGTTGAAAGAAGTTCATAGTGAAAACAACGAGAAGTTCAAGTACTGCAAGGAATGCATTTCAGGTGAGAATAAAAATATAGAAAAATAAAAGCTTAAAATGTTTGTTGAAAGAAGCTCAAGTGCTCTGTCCGAGGAGGTTCAAAAATCCTTGCGAGAGAGGTTCACCTTGTATTTCCATGCTTGATTTTTTGTATAAAAATCTAATACAATTATTTAATCAAAATATAAAAAGGTGAAGTTCAAATTGAAATAACACAGAAGTTCAGAGTTTATTAAAACCTAGAATTTACCTGTTCAAAAAATAAAAAACACAACGCCATTTTTTGCACTTTTAAAAACAACTCATAAACGGAAAAATGGTTGCTAGAAGTTCAAGTGCTCGGCGAGGAAAAGTTCAATAAATTCTTGTGAGAGAGGTTCACCATGTATTTAGATGTCCAAAATACATAAAAATGTAGTTTTGTGTGTTTTAAAATAATTCTCTCAAACAAGAGAGAAGTTCAAAGTGATAACAACTGGAAGTTCATGTACTACACGGTGTGTATTTCATATAAGAAAAATACAATAAACTGAAACAGAGTGAAGTTCAAACGGACATGCCCCAGAAGTTTAACTACTTCACGCAGTGCAAAAAACAGCACGTCAAAAGTAGAGTGAAGTTCAAACAGACATGCCCCAGAAGTTCAACTACTTCACGCAATGCATTTCTGTTCGCGATGAACGCAGAAATCATGATCTCGCAATTTTCTAATTTACCTCAAAATGACAGGAATATCATTTGTGTAAGTTAAAGTCCTCGGTCCGAGTAAGTTAAAAAAATATTGTGAGAGATGTTTGTACAAAAGAAATATCATTTGTGTAACACTTGACGAATGAATGAGAAAATTACAAACAAAAAATACGTCACAGAAGTTCAACGTGACAACAGCATGAAGTTCGACTACTATAGTGAATGAATTTGAGATGAAAAACTTCTAAAATTATCGCGAGTATGAAAAACGATCAACACGGGAAAGTTGTGTGTTTACACCAGCTTTCCATCGGTATATCACTTGCTCAATTCTGATGAGTGGATGGACAGTTACGAGCAGTGGATGGAGATCCACGAGCAAAAAAAGCATGTGCAAAACAGAGTGAAGTTCAAGTAGACATGCCGAGAAGTTCAGGTTCTTCACGTGGTGCATTTTCAAAAAATCTGTTTCGCGATAAAGGCAGAACGAATGATCTCTCCATTTTGGAAATTACTTGAAAACGGCTAGGAATCACAGAAAACCATCAACATGAAAAAGTTTCGCATTTTTCTTAGCTTTTCAACGGTATAGTTTGTAGAAATTACGACGAAAATACGTTTTTAGCCATTTTTATAATTTACTCAAACCAGTAAGGAATTGGGAGAAACAAATATATACCAAAAAATTCGTATTTCCTCAAGCTTTCCAACGCCATAATATTTGCTACATTCGGACATACGGTTAAAAAAATCAAAAATACGAACTCGATGGAACTTGTACTGTTTTATAAATTACTCTTAAACCGTTTAAAATTAGAAAAACTTTTTGCATGAGAAAGTAGCGCATTTTCATAAGCTTTTCAACGCCATATCATTTGCCTCAATTGGATTAGTCGTTTAGAAACGACATCGAAAATACGAACTCGGGTGTTCCATTTGCGAAATTCTATGATTTTCCAAATTACTCTTTATCCATAGGGAATTACAGAAAACTTTCAACATGTGGAAGGAGCGGATTTACAGCAGCTTTCCAAAGCCGTATTATTTTCCTCATTCCGATAAATGGTTTAGAAATGAGATCAAAAATACGATTCACATTTTGTGTGTGATGAAAAGACGGTTTTCAAAACTGATCTTAAACCGCTTATAATTTGCCAAAAATTCAACTTGGGTCATGATACTGGTGTCCATAGCTTTCCAACGGTATATCGCAAGCCCCATTTAGGCAATGTTGTCGGAAGTTCAACCTAGCACTGGGAGAAGTTCAGGTCGAGCAACTCAGGAAGTAAAATTGCAATAGATACATGTTTCATCATGACCCAAGAGCAAATCCGCCAATGAGCGAGATTCCTATTTAAAACGTGCATTTAGTTGCTAAAAATCATCTGTAGATTACACTTACATCACATAGAATATGAGTAACCAAAAAAATTCACGCGGGGAGACACGGTTGAGAAGATAGCCCAAAGGTCGGGTTCCTAAAGAGGGAAGTTCAGGCGTGTAACTCGGTCGGAGAAAGTTGAAAAATTTATTGTGAGAGAGGTTTGTACAAAACAAATATCATTTGTGTGACATTGACGAACGTATGAGGAAATTACAAACGAAAGTACGTCACAGAAGTTCAACGTGAAAATAGCAGGAAGTTCACCTACTACACTGAATGAATATCAGATGAAAAACTTTTAAAATCGTCGCGAGTATGAAAAAATGATCAACACGGGAAAGTTGCGTGTTTACAGCATCTTTCCACTGTATATCACTTGCTCAATTCCAGTGAGTGAATGGAGAGATACGAGCAGTGGATGGAGAGCTACGAGAAAAAAACACGTGAAAAACAGAGTGAAGTTCAAGTAGACATGCCGAGAAGTTCAGGTACTTCACGCGGTGCATTTTCGAAGAATCTGTTTCGCAATAAAGGCAGAACGAATGATCTCGCCATTTTCGAAATTACTTGAAAACGGCCGGGATTCAGAGAAAACCATCAACATCAAAAAGTTTCGCATTTTCCGTAGCTTTTCAGCGGTATATTATTTGCCCATTCCGATAAAGTTTGTAGAAATTACGGCAAAAATACGTTTTTAACCATTTTCAAAACTGACATAAAACCGTAATGAATTAGGAGAAACAATATTTACAAAAAAGTTTCGCATTTCTTCAAGCTTTCCAACGCCATATCATTTTCTGCATTTGGACGTACGGTTAAAAAATTAGCTCGAAAATACAAACTCAGTGGAACTTGTACCATTTTCTAAATTACTTTTAAACCATTCAAAATTAGAAAACACTTTTAACCTAAAAAAGTAGCGCATTTTCATAATCTTTCCAACGCCATATTATTTGCCTTAATTGGATTAGCCGTTTAGAAATGGCGTCAAAAATACGAACTCGGGTGTTCGGTTTGCGAAATTTTATGATTTTCCGAATTACTCTTTAACCGTAGGGAATTAGAGAAAACTTTCAACATGTGGAAGGAGCGGTTTTGCAGCAGCTTTCCAACGGCATATTGTTTGTCTCATTTCGATAAACGTTTTAAAAATGCGATCGAAAATACGATTCACGTTTTTTGTATGAAGAAAAAACGATTTTCAAAACTACTCTTAAACCGCTTACATTTTGCCAAAAAATTTAATTTGGGTCATGATACTGATGTCCATAGCTATCCAATGGTATATCGCAAGCCCCATTTGGACACCTTTTAGCTGAAGTTCAACCTAGTACTCGGGGAAGGTCAGACGCGTTACTCGGGAAGTTCATGTTGTGATCAGAATATTATTCTGATCCCGTGATCATCATAGTGTTTATATATATATATATATATATATATATATATATATATATATATCTTTACCTCCGGACCATTCCGGAACTCCTCGTGACGTCCAGGATCTCATCCGGGACTCCGAACAACTTTCGGTTAACAGCATACTAATATCTCTACAACTCTAGCGTCACCGAACCTTAAGTGTGTAGACCCTACGGGTTCGAGAGACACGTAGACATGACCAAGACATCTCTCTGGTCAATAACCAACAGCGGGATCTGGATACCCATGTTGGCTCCCACATGCTCCACGATGATCTCATCGGATGAACCACGGTGTCGAGGATTCAATCAATCCCGCATACAATTCCCTTTGTCTACCAGTATAGTACTTGCCCGAGATTTGATCGTCGTTATCCCGATAGCTTGTTCAATCTCGTTACCGGCAAGTCTCTTTACTCGTTACGTAACACATCATCCCGTGATCAACTCCTTGCTCACATTGTGCACATTACGATGATGTCCTACCGAGTGGGCCCAGAGATACCTCTCCGTTTACACGGAGTGACAAATCCCAGTCTCGATTCGTGCCAACCCAACAGACACTTTCGGAGATACCCGTAGTGCACCTTTATAGCCACCCAGTTATGTTGTGGCGTTTGGTACACCCAAAGCATTCCTACGGTATCCGGGAGTTGCACAATCTCATGGTCTAAGGAAATGATACTTGACATTAGAAAAGCTTTAGCAGACGAACTATACGATCTTGTGCTAGGATTAGGATTGGGTCTTGTCCATCACATCATTCTCCTAATGATGTGATCCCGTTATCAATGACATCCAATGTCCATGGTCAGGAAACCATGACTATCTATTGATCAACGAGCTAGTCAACTAGAGGCTTACTAGGGACATGTTGTGGTCTATGTATTCACACATGTATTACGGTTTCCGGTTAATACAATTATAGCATGAACAATAGACAATTATCATGAACAAGGAAATACAATAATAACCATTTTATTATTGCCTCTAGGGCATATTTCCCACAGTCTCCCACTTGCACTAGAGTCAATAATCTAGTTCACATCACTATGTGATTGCAATGAATCCAACACCCATGGGGTTTGTTCATATTTTTCTTGTGAGAGAGGTTTATTAGTCAATGAGTCTAAACCTTTCAGATCCATGTGTGCTTTACAAATCTCTATGTCATCTTGTAGATGCAGCTACCACGCGCTACTTAGAGCTATTCCAAATAACTGTTCTACTATACGAATCCGGTTTACTACTCAGAGTCATCCGGATTAGTGTCAAAGTTTGCGTCGATGTAACCCTTTACGATGTACTCTTTTACCACCTCCATAATCGAGAAAATTCCTTAGTCCACTAGTTACTAAGGATAAGTTTGACCGCCTCTTGTACCCCTTGACTAACTCATGGCAAGGCACACTTCAGGTGCGGTACACAACATAGCATACTGTAGAGCCTAAGTCTAAAGCATAGGGGACGACCTTCGTCCTTGCTCTCTCTTCTGCCGTGGTCAGGTCTTGAGTCTTACTCAATACTCACACCTTGTAACACAGCCAAGAACTCCTTCTTTGCTGATCTATTTTGAACTCCTTCGAAATCTTGTCACAGTATGTATTCATTTGAAAGTAATATTAAGCGTTTTTGATCTATCCTTATAGATCTTGATGCTCAATGTTCAAGTAGCTTAATCCAGGTTTTCCATTGAAAAACACTTTTCAAATAACCCTGCAGACTTTCCAGAAATTCTACATCAATTCTGATCAACAATATTTTAACAACATATACTCATCAAAAATTCTATAGTGCTCCCACTCACTTCTTTGGAAATACAAGTTTCTCATAAACTTTGTATAAACCCAAAATCTTTGATCATATCATAAAAGTGTACATTCCAACTCCGAGATGCTTACTCCAGTCCTTAGAAGTATTGCTAGAGCTTTGCATACTTGTCAGTATCTTTCAGGATTGACAAAACCTTCTGGTTGTATCAGATACAACCTTTCCTCAAGAAAATCATCGAGGAAACAATGTTTTGACATCCTATCTGCAAGATTTCATAAATAATGCAGTAACTGTTAACATAATTCCAACAGACTCTTAGCATCGCTATGAGTGAGAAAGTCTCATTGTAGTCAACTACTTGAACTTGTCGGGAAACATCTTAACGACAAGTCGAGCTTTCTTAATGGTGACACTTACCATCATTCTCCGTCTTTTAAAATCCATCTGCACCCAATAGCCTTACGACCATCAAGTAGTTCTTTCAAAGTCTATACTTTGTTTTATACATGGATCCTCTCTCGGATTTTATGGCCTCGAGCCATTCGTTGGAATCTGGGCCCACCATCGCTTCTCCATAGCTCGTAGGTTCATTGTTGTCTAGCAAAATGACTTCCAAGACAGGATTACGTACCACTCTGAAGTAGTACACATCCTTGTCGACCTATGAGGTTTGGTAGTGACTTGATCCGAAGTTTCATGATCACTATCATAAGCTTCCACTTCAATTGGTGTAGGGGCCATAGGAACAACTTCATGTGACCTGCTACACACTAGTTGAAGTGACGGTTCAATTACCTCATCAAGTCTCCACCATCCTCCCACTCAATTCTTTCGAGAGAAACTTTTATTCGAGAAAGGACCCGTTTCTAGAAACAATCACTTTTGCTTCCGGATCTGAAATAGGAGGTATACTCAACTATTTTTTGGGGTATTCTATGAAGATGCATTTATCTGCTTTGGGTTCGAGCTTATCAGCCTGAAACTTTTTCACATAAGCATCGCAGCCCCAAACTTTGAAGAAACGACAGCTTAGGTTTCTCTAAACCATAGTTCATACAGTGTCGTCTCAACGGAATTGTGTGGTGCCCTATTTAAAGTGAATGTGGTTGTCTCTAATGCCTAACCTATAAACGATAGTGGTAATTCGATAAGAGACATCATGGTATGCACCATATCCAATAGGGTGCAGTTATGATGTTCGGACACACCATCACACTATGGTGGTCCAGGCGGTATTAGTTATGAAACAATTTCGACAATGTCTTAATTGTGTGCCAAACTCGTAACTCAGATATTCATCTCTATGATCATATCATAGACATTTTATCATCTTGTCACAATGATCTTCAACTTCACTCTGAAATTACTTAAACCTTTTAATAATTCAGATTTGTGTTTCATCAAGTAAATATACTCAGCATCAACTCAAATCATCTGTGAAGTAAGAACATAACGATATCCACTGCGTGCCTCGGCACTCATTGGACTGCACACATCAAAATGTATTACATCCAACAAGTTTCTTTCTTGTTCCATTTTACTGAAAAAGAGGCCTTTCAGTCATCTTGCCCATGTGGTATGATTTGCATGTCTCAAGTGATTCAAAATCAAGTGAGTCCAAACGATCCATCTGTATGGAGTTTCTTCATGCATATCTACCAATAGACATGGTTCGCATGTCTCAATCTTTTCAAAAACGAGTGAGTCCAAAGATCCATCAACATGGAGCTTCTTCATGCATTTTATACCAACATGACTCAAATGGCAGTGCCACAAGTATGTGGTACTATCATTACTATCTTATATCTTTTGGCATGAACATGTGTATCACTACGATCGAGATTCAATAAACCATTCATTTTAGGTGCAAGACCATTGAAGGTATTATTCAAATAAACAGAGTAACCATTATACTCCTTAAATGAATAACCGTGTGGCGATAAACATAATCCAATCTTGTCTATGCTCAACGCAAACACCAAATAACAATTATTTCGGTTTAACACCAATCCCGATGGTAGAGGGAGCGTGCGATGTTTGATCACATCAACCTTGGAAACGCTTCCAACACATATCGTCATCTCACCTTTAGCTAGTCTCCGCAGCCTTTTATTTCGAGTTACTAACGCTTAGCAACCGAACCGGTATTTATTACCCTGGTGCTACTAGGAGTACTAGTAAAGTACACAATAATATGACGTATATCCAAAATACTTCTGTCGACCTTGCCAGCCTTCTCATCTACCAAGTATCTAGGGTAGTTCTGCTTCAGTGACCGTTCCCCTCATTATAGAAGCACTTAGTCTCGGGTTTGGTTCAACCTTGGGTTTGTTCACTAGAGCAGCAACTGATTTGCCGTCTCATGAAGTATCCCTTCTTTCCCTTGCCCTTCTTGAAACTAGTGGTTTAACCATCAACAATTGATGCTCCTACTTGATTTCTACTTTCGTGGTGTCAAACATCGCGAGTTGCTCAAGGATCATCATGTCTATCCCTGATATGTTATAGTTCATCACGAAGCTCCAATAGCCTGGTGGCAGTGACTATGGAGAACCATCACTATCTCATCTGGAAGATTAACTTCCACTCAATTCAAGCGATTGCAGTACTCAGACAATCTGAGCACATGCTCAACGATTGAGTTTTTCTCCCTTAGTTTGCATGCTTAAGAAACTTGTCAGAGGTCTCATACCTCTTGACGCGGGCACTAGTATGAAATTCCAATTTCAGTCTTTGGAACATCTCATATGTTCTGCGACGTTTCAAAAATGTCTTTGGTGCCACAATTCTAAACCGTTAGTATTACGTAATGAACTATCACGTAGTCATCAAAACGTGTATGTCAGATGTTTCCTAACATCTACAGACGATGCTCGAGGTTCAACACACTAAGCGGTGCATTGAGGACATAACCCTTCTGTGCAGCAATGAGGACAATCCTTAGTTCACGGACCCAATCCGCATAATTGCTACTGTCAACTCTCAACTAAATTTTCTCTAGGAACATATCTAAAACAGTAGAACCAAAGCGTGAGTTACGACATAATTTGCAAAGACCTTTTGACTATGTTCATGATAATTAAGTTCATCTAATCAAATTATTCAATGAACTCCCACTTAGATAGGCATCCCTCTGGTCATCTAAGTGATACATGATCCGAGTCAACTAGGCCGTGTCTGATCATCACGTGAGACAGACTAGTCATCATCGGTGAACATCTTCATGTTGATCGTATCCACTATACGACTCATGTTCGACCTTTCGGTCTTTCGTGTTCCGAGGCCATGTCTGTACATGCTAGGCTCGTCAAGTTAACCTAAGTGTATTGCGTGTGTAAATCTGGCTTACACCCGTTGTATGCGAATGTTAGAAACTATCACACCCGATCATCACGTGGTGCTTCGGAACAATGGACCTTAGCAACGGTGCACAATTAGGGGGAACACTTTCTTGAAATTATTGCGAGGGATCATCTTATTTATGCTACCGTCGTTCTAAGCAAATAAGATGTAAACATGACAAACATCACAGGCAAATCATAAAGTGACATGATATGGCCAATATCATCTTGCGCCTTTGATCTCCATCTTCGAGGCACGACATGAACACCATCGTCACCGGCATGACACCATGATCTCCATCATCGTGTCTTCATGAAGTTGCCTCGCCAACTATTACTTCTACTACTATGGCTAACAGTTAGCAATAAAGTTAAGTAATTACATGGCATTTTCATTGACACGCAGGTCATAAATAAATTAAGACAACTCCTATGGCTCCTGCCAGTTGTCATACTCATCGACATGCAAGTCATGATTCCTACTACAAGAACAAGATCAATCTCATACATCACATATATCATTCATCACATCCTTTTGGCCATATCACATCACATATCATACCCTGCAAAAACAAGTTAGACGTCCTCTAATTGTTGTTGCATGTTTTACGTGGCTGCTATGGGTTTCTAGCAAGAACCTTTCTTACCTACGCAAAACCACAACGGTGATATGCCAATTGCTATTTACCCTTCATAAGGACCCTTTTCATCGAATCCGATCCGACTAAAGTGGGAGAGGCAGACACTCGCCAGCCACCTTATGCATCAAGTGCATGTCAGTCAGTGGAACCTGTCTCACGTAAGTGTACGTGTAAGGTCGGTCCGGGCCGCTTCATCCCACAATGCCGCCGAATCAACATAAGACTAGTAATGGCAAGCAAATTGAACAAATCATCGCCCATAACTACTTTGTGTTCTACTCGTGCATAGAATCTACGTATAGACCTAGCTCTGATGCCACTGTTGGGGATCGTAGCAGAAATTTAAAATTTTCTACGCATCACCAAGATCAATCTATGGAGTCATCTAGCAATGAGAGGGACAGGAGTGCATCTACATACCCTTGTAGATCGCTAAGCAGAAGCGTTCAAGATAACGGGGTTGATGGAGTCGTACTCGTCATGATCCAAATCACCAATGATCCTAGCACCGAACGGACGGCACCTCCGCGTTCAACACACGTACGGAGCGGAGACGTCTCCTACTTCTTGATCCAGCAAAGGGAGAGGAGAAGTTGAAGGAGATCCAGCAGCACGACGGCATGGTGGCGGAAGTAGCGGGATCCCGGCAGGGCTTCGCCAAGCACAAGCGGGGGGAAGAGGTGTCACGGGAGGGAGGGAGGCGCCAGGGCTTGGGTGCTGCTGCCCTCCCTCCCCTCCACTATATATAGGGGCCCTGGGGGGCGCCGGCCCCTAGAGATCCCATCTAATGGGAGGGGTGGCAGCCTAGGGGGTGGCTTGGCCCCCAAGCCAGGTGGAGGTGCCCCCATCCCTTTAGGGTTTCCAACCCTAGGCGCAAGGGAGGCCCAAGGGTGGCGCACCAGCCCACTAGGGGCTGGTTCCCACGTCACTTCATCCCATGGTGCCCTCCGGGACAGGTGGCCCCACCCGGTGGACCCCCGGGACCCTTCCGGTCGTCCCGGTACAATACCGGTGATCCCGAAACTCTCTCGATGGCCAAAACCGGACTTCCTATATATATATATATATATATACCTCCGGACCATTCCGGAACTCCTCGTGACGTCCGGGATCTCATCCGGGACTCCGAACAACTT
The DNA here is from genome assembly GCF_003073215.2 of Triticum urartu. Lineage (NCBI taxonomy): Eukaryota > Viridiplantae > Streptophyta > Magnoliopsida > Poales > Poaceae > Triticum > Triticum urartu. The sequence continues at coordinate 68,157,015 of NC_053025.1, read as the reverse complement.
TCGGTTAACCACATACTAATATCTCTACAACTCTAGCGTCACCGAACCTTAAGTGTGTAGACTCTATAGGTTCGGGAGACACGTAGACATGACCGAGACATCTCTCTGTTCAATAACCAACAACGGGATCTGGATACCCATGTTGGCTCCCACATGCTCCACGATGATCTCATCAGATGAACCACGATGTCGAGGATTCAATCAATCCCGTATACAATTCCCTTTGTCTACCGGTATAGTACTTGCCCGAGATTCGATCGTCGGTATCCCGATACCTTGTTCAATCTCGTTACCGGCAAGTCTCTTTACTCGTTCCGTAACACATCATCCCGTGATCAACTCCTTGGTCACATTGTGCACATTATGATCATGTCCTACCGAGTGGGCCCAGAGATACCTCTCCATTTGCACGGAGTGACAAATCCCAGTCTCGATTCGTGCCAACCCAACAGACACTTTCGGAGATACCCGTAGTGCACCTTTATAGCCACCCAGTCACGTTGTGACGTTTGGTACACCCAAAGCATTCCTTCGGTATTCGGGAGTTGCACAATCTCAAGGTCTAAGGAAATTATACTTGACATTAGAAAAGCTTTAGCAGATGAACTATACGATCTTGTGCTAGGCTTAGGATTGGGTTTTGTCCATCACATCATTCTCCTAATGATGTGATCCCGTTATCAATGACATCCAATGTCCATGGTAATGAAACCATGACCATCTATTGATCAACGAGCTAGTCAACTAGAGGCTTACTAGGGACATGTTGTGGTCTATGTATTACGGTTTCCAGTTAATACAATTATAGCATGAACAATAGACAATTATCATGAACAAGGAAATACAATAATAACCATTTTATTATTGCCTCTAGGTCATATTTCCAACAGCTTCATCCTCAACAGCCACATAGTCTTCATCCTCAGAGTATGAGGTTTTCTTCTTCCTTGCTCTAGTGGCTGCCTTGGGCAAGTTACTGGGTGTGCTTCTACTGCCCTCATCATAGTTGCTTGAGGGATCTGAACCCTCACTCAATTGCACATGTTCCTCATATTTGTTCTGACTGTCACTCTGGTCAGACATCTTGGCAATCACTAACAGCAAACCCTGTGAATAGATGTAGATGAGGTAGAGTGGATGAGCATCACAAAGTGCAGAGTTTTTGCAGAATAGATGGCTGAAAAACTTAGTTTTAGTTCTCCACAGAAAGCATTTCGGAGCTACTGATTTGATAAACTCGGTGATACTGAAGCTGCTTTTGGAACCTAAACTAGTGAACTCGGTCAGATCGAGTCACCGTTCGGTGGCACCGAGACTGCTAGGGTTTCACAGAGAATCAAAGTCAGTCACACTGATTTGCAATTTTCGGTCAGACTGAAAATGCATGTGCTATGGCATAGGCCAAATCGGTGAGACCGATTTCTACAATTCAGTCGGTCCGAGATGAATTCGGCGGAGACCTAACCCTAAATTTTCAAATCCAATCTAACCTAAAGGAAGTTTCCAGTGGATGGATGATTTGCATACATGGTCATGATCATGGCAAAGTAATGTGTTATGAATCGGAGTTAAGGAATAGCACATAGATTCGAACCTATACCCTAGTTTGGCGGAGGTTCGCTACAACGGCAAAGGCGGAGCAGATTTCTGGTGACGGTGACGGAAACCAGCGGCGGGAGGTCACTGGCGGCGAGGAGACGATCCGGAGACCTTAGGAGGCAGAGTAGGACACACGTGCGGGCTGAGGAGTTTGAAGAAATTTCCAAAATCTCATCCGTGGGTATATATATATATATATATCCCGACCCTGTTGGTGTGACTGATGTCTACTACACAACCTTCTTCTTGTAGACGTTGTTGGGCCTCCAAGTGCAGAGGTTTGTAGGATAGTAGCAAATTTCCCTCAAGTGGATGACCTAAGGTTTATCAATCCGTAGGAGGCGTAGGATGAAGATGGTCTCTCTCAAGCAACCCTGCAACCAAATAACAAAGAGTCTCTTGTGTCCCCAACACACCCAATACAATGGTAAATTGTATAGGTGCACTAGTTCGGCGAAGAAATGGTGATACAAGTGCAATATGGATAGTAGATAAAGGTTTTTGTAATCTGAAATTATAAAAACAGCAAGGTAACTAATGATAAAAGTGAGCGTAAACGGTATTGCAATGCTAGGAAATAAGGCCTAGGGTTCATACTTTCGCTAGTGCAAGTTCCCTCAACAATAATAACATAATTTGATCACATAACTATCCCTCAACATGCAACAAAGAGTCACTCCAAAGTCACTAATAGCGGAGAACAAACGAAGAGATTATGGTAGGGTACAAAACCACCTCAAAGTTATTCTTTCCAATCAATCCGTTGGGCTATTCCTATAAGTGTCACAAACAGCCCTAGAGTTCGAACTAGAATAACACCTTAAGACACAAATCAACAAAAACCCTAATGTCACCTAGATACTCCAATGTCACCTCAAGTATCCGTGAGTATGATTATACGATATGCGTCACACAATCTCAGATTCATCTACTAAACCAACACATAGAACCTCAAAGAGTGCCCCAAAGTTTCTACTGGAGAATCATGACGAAAACGAGTGCCAACCCCTATGCATAGGTTCATGGGCGGAACCCGCAAGTTGATCACCAAAACATACATCAAGTGAATCACGTGATATCCCATTGTCACCACAAATACGCACGGCAAGACATACATCAAGTGTTCTCAAATCTTTAAAGACTCAATCCGATAAGATAACTTCAAAGGTAAAACTCAATCCATTACAAGAGAGTAGAGGGGGGAAGAAACATCATAGGATCCAAATATAATAGCAAAGCTCGCGATACATCAAGATCGTAACACCTCAAGAACATGAGAGAGAGAGAGAGATTAAACACATAGCTACTGGTACATACCCTCAGCCCTAAGGGAGAACTACTGCCTCCTCGTCAAGGAGAGCACCGGTATGATGAAGATGGCCACCAGAGAGGTATTGCCCCCTCCGGCAGGGTGCCGGAATGGGTCTAGATTGGTTTTCGGTGGCTACGGAGGCTTCCGGCGGCGGAACTCCGATCTATTGTGCTCCCCAAAGTTTTTAGGGTATATGGGTATATATGGGAGGAAGAAGTACGTCGGGGGAGCCACGAGGGGCCCACGAGGGTGGAGGGCGCGCCCAGGGGGGTTGGGCGTGCCCCCCTGCCTTGTGGCTTCCTTGTTGCTTCCCTTACGTACACCCCAAGTCTTCTGGATTGCTTCCGTTCCAAAAATAAGTTTCGTGAAGTTTCAGGTCAATTGGACTACGTTTGATTTTCCTTTTCTGCGATACTCTAAAACAAGGAAAAAAACAGAAAATGGCATTGGGCTCTGGGTTAATAGGTTAGTCCCAAAAATAATATAAAAGTGTATAATAAAGCCCATAAACATCCAAAGTTGATAATATAATAGCATGGAACAATCAAAAATTATAGATAAGTTGGAGACGTATCAGCATCCCCAAGCTTAATTCTTGCTCGTCCTCGAGTAGGTAAATGATAAAAAAAGAATTTTTGATGTGGAATACTACCTAACATATTTATCATGTAGTTCTCTTTATTGTAGCAAGAATATTCAGATCCATAAGATTCAAGACAAAAGTTTAATATTGACATAAAAATAATAATACTTCAAGCATACTAACAAAGCAATCATGTCTTCTCAAAATAACATGGACAAAGAAAGTTATCCCTACAAAATCATATAGTCTGGCTATGCTCTATCTTCACCACACAAAGTATTTAAATCATGCAAAACCCCGATGACAATTCAAGCAATTGTTTCATACTTTTGATGTTCTCAAACCTTTTCAATCTTCACACAATACATGAGCGTGAGCCATGGACAAAGCACTATATGTGGAATAGGATGGTGGTTGTGGAGAAGACAAAAAGGAGAAGATAGTCTCACATCAACTAGGCGTATCAATGGGCTATAGAGATGGCCATCAATAGATATCAATGTGAGTGAGTAGGGATTGGCATGCAACGAATGCACTAGAGCTATAAGTATATGAAAGCTCAACAAAAATAACTAAGTGGGTGTCCATCCAACTCGCTTGCTCACGAAGACCTAGGGCATTTTGAGGAAGCCCATCATTGGAATATACAAGCCAAGTTTTATAATGGAAAATTCCCACTAGTATATGAAAGTGACAACATAGGAGACTCTCTATCATCAAGATCATGGTGCTACTTTGAAGGACAAGTGTGGCAAAAGGATAGTAGCATTGCCCCTTCTCTCTTTTTATCTCATTTTTTATTATTTTTTATTTTTTTATTTGGGCCTTCTCTTTTTTTATGGCTTCTTTTTTCCTCCTTTTTTTTATTTGGGCTTCTTTGGCCTCTTTTATTTATTTATTTTAGTCCGGAGTCTCATCCTGACTTGTGGGGGAATCATAGTCTCCATCATCCTTTCCTCACTGGGACAATGCTCTAATAATGATGATCATCACACTTTTATTTACTGACAACTCAAGAATTACAACTCGATTCTTAGAACAAAATATGACTCTATATGAATGCCTCCGACGGTGTACCAGGATGTGCAATGACTCATGAGTGACATGTATGAAAGAAATATGAACGGTGGCTTTGCCACAAATACTATGTCAACTACATGATCATGCAAAGCAATATGACAATGATGGAGCATGTCATAATAAACGGAACGGTGGAAAGTTGCATGTCAATATATCTCGGAATAGCTATGGAAATGCCATAATAGGTAGGTATGGTGGCTGATTTGAGGAAGGTATATGGTGGGTTTATGGTACCGGCGAAAGTTGCGCGGTACTAGAGAGGCTAGCATGGTGGAAGGGTGAGAGTGCGTATAATCCATGGACTCAACATTAGTCATAAAGAACTCACATACTTATTGCAAAAATCTATTAGTTATCGAAACAAAGTACTACGCGCATGCTCCTAGGGGGATAGATTGGTAGGAAAATACCATCGCTCGTCTCTGACCGCCACTCATAAGGAAGACAATCAATAAATAAATCATGCTCCGACTTCATCACATAACAGTTCACCATACGTGCATGCTACGGGAATCACAAACTTCAATACAAGTATTTCTCAAATTCACAACTACTCAACTAGAATGACTCTAATATCACCATCTCCATATCTCAAAACAATTATCAAGTATCAAACTTCTCATAGTGGCTACGGAGGCTTCTGGCAGCGGAACTCCGATCTATTGTGCTCCTCGAAGTTTTTAGGGTATATGGGTATATATGGGAGGAAGAAGTACGTCGGGGGAGCCATGAGGGGCCCATGAGGGTGGAGGGCGTGCCCAGGGGGTGGGCGCGCCCCCTGCCTCGTGGCTTCCTCGTTGCTTCCCTTACGTACACCCCAAGTCTTCTGGATTGCTTCCGTTCCAAAAATAAGTTCCATAATGTTTCAGGTCAATTGGACTTTGTTTGATTTTCCTTTTCTGCGATACTCTAAAACAAGGAAAAAAACAGAAACTGGCACTGGGCTCTAGGTTAATAGGTTAGTCCGAAAATAATATAAAAGTGTATAATAAAGCCCATAAACATCCAAAGTTGATAATATAATAGCATGGAACAATAAAAAATTATAGATACGTTGGAGACGTATCAGTGACCGAGTGGAACAACTTGGTGGCACCGAGATGCATAATCGCGAGCGGTTACTGCAACTCGGTGTGACCAAAAAGTTCAAATCGGTTGCACCGAGATGGAAAACCTAGATCAACTTAGTGAACTCAGTGTGACCGAAGTGGATGACTCGGTCATACCAAAATGCACAAAGAGGTTTTGGAAGTTTAAGTCTATGACAAATCGGGAACTCCGAGTGCTCCTCACACAGAGTGGTTCGAATCTAACTTGATCAAACTTTGTGATGTAGCATGAGTAGAGTTTGAGACGAGAAAAGCATAGATAGCTAGTGGGATTTCTTAGGCATTCTTGTCCATCCATTTAGCAAAGGAGAAAAATCCAAACATACAAAACAACAAGTGGATGTCCTCGAATGAATAAAATATGCAACCAACATGCTCACACAATAAAATGGCAAATGAAATATGTGACAAAGCATGCACAAACACTCTAGCATCTATCAAGCAATTGGTGATGACTAGGTCATCTATATATGAGTATATTGACTGAGGAGTCAAATGAGAACATTTGATCATAGGTCATACTCATCGTTTAAGCACAAGTGGGGTTGCCACTTTTACATAAAGCATTATTGTGTTCACACCAGTAGAGTTGCTTTAACTCAATTCATTATAGTAAAGCTCCCCCTAGATGTGATATCCCCCCTAAGAGGGATGAACTAACCTTGGTTTTTGTCGATGATGACTTCATGTAGGTGTTGAAGATGTAGATGCTCAATATTGATGTAGATCATTTGGAGCAATCCATTGGAGTGAGTTGCACTTTCAATACCTACATGTGTTAGTCCCACAAGGAACAAACAAGGATATCCATAGACATAGAGTGATGTTCACATAAGATGATGTCCATGAAAGGATTATGTTACCTTGTCCATTGTCTTACCAACAAGAGGATTTGTGACTCCTTGAACTAGTGCAAGATATGGAAGTTGTTTGCACATGTCCTTGCCAAAAGATATGAATGAAGTATGTTGGCGGAGTCACGCTCAAGAACTCCATAGTTCTTTTTCTTCGGGATCCACACCATCTTGATGGGAATCCTTGGAGTTGTAGTCATACTTGATGAAGTGGAACTTGATGTAGTCTTGGGAACCCACTTGACCAAGGCCTTGGGAGCTTCTTCAAATGCATCAATCTCCTCTTGAAGCTTGTCCTTGCCTTTTTGCTTGTGGTCTTGTGGTGAAAGATCATCTTGAGCTTGTGTTCCTTGGAAAGAAGTAGGATCATACTTCTGTTGTTGAGGAACAAACTTCGTCTTGGGTTATTGATCTTCTTCCCACTCAACTCCATTAGCATTGAACTTTTGTTGAAAACAAATTCCTTGATTCTTCCGGTGTCTTCCTTGCTTGCGTACAATTTCTCAAATTGCGTACTTCCGGAAAGGCTCTTGTAAACACCTTCCTCTATAATTCCCTTCAATAAGCTATTTTCTTGCTCAAGTGTAACTTGGCTAAGAGAATCGTTAGTGGAATCAAGAGAACTACTAGAAGCAACAACATTGGATTTAGCATGATTATTGTTACTACTAGAAGAAGAATCTTTCTTACTCTTGTTGCTAGATTTAACTTGTGGCATGTAAGTGGACAAGAGTAAACACTTGGAAATGTAAGAAGAACTTTTCTTGCGAAGATCATCATTGATTGCTTTTAAGAACCCATGCTCTTGCTCAAGGTTGAGCTTTTCAAAATGTAACTTTTCATGAGTCTTTAAAAGCTCTTGATGATTTTCCAAGGTAGTTTCATGTGCAAACTTAAGAGTGTTTAGTTCTTTAGTTAGACATTCAATCTCCTTATCATCATCATCATTCATTTTATCTTGATTAGCATGATTAATAGCAAGTGCATCATAGTTTTCATCACTAGAATTGTCAACAAGTAAATCATCATCACCTAGCAAATCATCTTCATCACTATTGAAATCAACATACTCGGGGTGTGATACCTTTGGGCCTTTAGCCATGAAGCATCTTCCAATTCCTTCATTTGGTGACTCAAGTATGTCGTAGGAGTTGGTTGACACAAGTGCTAGACTGGCAACACCTTCATCTTGAGTATATTCGAAGTCGGAGTGATAACTTCTCTGGGAGTGATTGTCGGAGTCGGAGCCGGATACCCATTCACCAACATGAGCTTGATGTCGTCGTCTTCTGTAGCTCCTTGATGATTTGTCCTTCCTTTCCGTATCCTTGCTTCTCCATGATGTTCTTCATTCATAACGGTCACCTCTACTCCTTCTCTCTCTTGGTGGTGATTCTTCTCTTCTACTTCTTCTTTTGGGAGAATCTTCTCTTCTTTTGTAGGGAGCCGTACACTCATTGGAGTAGTGTCCTGGTCTTCCACAATTGTAGCAATTATGTTCACGACTCGAAGATCTTTTGTCATTGTAGGACCTTGACTTGGAACTTCTCTCCTTGCTTCTACTCTTGTAGAACTTGTTGACATTCTTCACCATTACACTCAATTCTTCATTGAAGGCTTGTTTCTCACTTGATGACGTGGGAGCATCACATGAGGCTTTGTAAGCACCACTTGACTTGTTGTGAAGCTCTTCCTTATCCTTAAGTGACATCTCATGAGCAACAATTCTTCCAATGACTTCCGTTGGCTTGAGATCTTTGTAATTGGGCATCATTTGGATCAATGTGCACACGGTATCCTATTTTCCATCCAAGGCTCTTAGGATCTTCTTGATGATGAATATATCGGTCATATCTTCACTTCCTAAGCCGGCAATCTCATTTGTCATGAGAGCAAGCCTAGAGTACATTTCAGCGACACCTTCACCATCCTTCATTTTGAACTTGTCAAGTTGACTTTGAAGCACATCCAATTTGGATTCCTTGATGGAGTCGGTACCTTCGTGCATATCTATCAAAGTATCCCGAATTTCCTTTGCATTCTCAAGACGGCTGATTTTGTTGAATTCTTCGGGGCACAATCCGTTGAAGAGAATATCACAAGCTTGAGAATTGTATTGCAACATCTTCAACTCTTCCGCGGTAGCTTCATGCTACCTCTTGAGCACTGCGTTGGTTTTCCCCGAAGAGGAAGGGATGATGCAGTAAAGTAGCGTAAGTATTTCCCTCAGTTTTTGAGAACCAATCAATCCAGTAGGAGGCTACGCGCGAGTCCCTCGCACCTGCACAAAACAAATAAATCCTCGCAAGCAACGAGATAAGGGGTTGTCAATCCCTACACGGATACTTACGAGAGTGAGATCTGATAGATATGATAAGATAATATTTTTGGTATTTTTGTGATAAAGATGCAAAGTAAAATAAAAGCAAAGTAAAAAAAGCAAAGGAAATAACTAAGTATTGGGAGATTAATATGATGAAGATAGACCCGGGGGCCATAGGTTTCACTAGTGGCTTCTCTCGAGAGCATAAGTATTCTACGGTGGGTGAACAAATCACTGTTGAGAAATTGACAGAATTGAGCATAGTTATGAGAATATCTAGGTATGATCATGTATATAGGCATCACGTCCGAGACAAGTAGACCGACTCCTGCCTGCATCTACTACTATTACTCCACTCATCGACCGCTATCCAGCATGCATCTAGAGTATTAAGTTAATGAAAACAAAGTAACGCCTTAAGCAAGATGACATGATGTAGAGGGATAAACTCATGAAATATGATGAAAACCCCATCTTGTTATCCTCAATGGCAACAATACAATACGTGCCTTGCTGCCCCTACTGTCACTGGGAAAGGACACCGCAAGATTGAACCCAAAGCTAAGCACTTCTCCCATTGCAAGAAAGATCAATCTAGTAGGCCAAACCAAACTGATAATTCAAAGAGACTTGCAAAGATAACCAATCATACATAAAATAATTCGGAGAAGATTCAAATATTGTTCATAGATAGACTTGATCATAAACCCACAATTCATCGGTCTCAACAAACACACCGCAAAAAGAAGATTACATCGAATAGATCTCCACAAGAAAGGGGGAGAACATTGTATTGAGATCCAAAAAGAGAGAAGAAGCCATCTAGCTACTAACTATGGACACGTAGGTCTGAGGTGAACTACTCACACTTCATCGGAGGGGCTATGGTGATGTTGTAGAAGCCCTCCGTGATCGATGCCCCCTCCGGCGGAGCTCAAGAACAGGCCCCAAGATGGGATCTCGTGGATACAGAAAGTTGCGGTGGTGGAATTAGGGTTTTGGCTCCGTATCTGATCGTTTGGGGGTACGTAGGTATATATAGGAGGAAGGAGTACGTCGGTGGAGCAATAGGGGGGGCCACGAGGGTGAAGGGCGCGCCGGGGGGGGGGTAGGCACGCCCCCTACCTCGTGGACTCCTCTTTTGTGTCTTGACGTAGGGTCCAAGTCTCCTGGGTCTTGTTCGTTGAGAAAATCACATTCTCGAAGGTTTCATTCCATTTGGACTCCGTTTGATATTCCTTTTCTTCGAAACCCTAAAACAGGCAAAAAATAGCAATTCTGGGCTGGGCCTCCGGTTAATAGGTTAGTCCCAAAAATAATATAAAAGTGGATAATAAAGCCCAATAATGTCCAAAATAGTAGATAATATAGCATGGATCAATCAAAAATTATATATATGTTGGAGACATATCACTTCACAGTTCGGTTCTCTCCCATCAAAGAATTCACCTTGCAAGCCAATACACACAATAGCCCAAACGGCGGGGTTATGTCCAAGAATATGCATTTTCATCTTATGCTTCCAACTAGCAAAATTAGTACCATCAAAGTAAGGACCTCTATGGTGGTAATTTCCCTCGCTAGACGCCATACTCTCCTAGGTTGTGAAACCAAGGCTATGATCACCAAAAGCTATGGAAATCAAGGCAAATGGAGACCGAAGGTCTGATACCACTTGTAGGATCGAAATTATGTCTAGAGGGGGGTGATTAGACTACTTGACCAAATAAAAATCTAGCCTTTTCCAAATTTTAAGTCTTGGCAGATTTTAGCAACTTAGCACTAGTCAAGCAATCAACCTACACATGCAAGTCTAAGAGTATAGCAGTGGAATGTA